>NW_019251182.1:0-1283 GCF_002742605.1 Olea europaea var. sylvestris
ATCTCCAATGCCTCGTCCAATGAATGCAACCACATGGCCTTTCTGCTTCAAAGATTGGACCATAAGTAACTTGTCATCAGGAGAGGCTCTTGCCAGCATGCAAATATTTTCAATTTTCGCCATTAGCATTTCTGAGCTAAACTTCCATAATTCCTCACCATCTATCGCTTCACGAGGCTGGTAATAAGGCTCAATTATTCCAAACTTAGTGGCCATGATTGTGGCAGTTACTTTGTTATCTCCAGTGATCAATTTGACGTTGATTCCAGCTCTATGGCAATCTTCCACTGTTCCCCTTGTTCCACTTTGATGCGAATTTGTCAATTCGACAGGCCTAATAGAATCAATTGCTGTCGAGAGAAGGTGAAATAATCTCTTATTTATGTTTTCCTATGTGCGAAAGCTATACATCTGAGGCCATTTTCTGCCATGCTTGCAAGAATTTGCTCAAATAAAGCTTTCGAACCTTTGTTCATCACTTTTACATTTCCAGTACTCTCGTAATAATGAGAACACATTGGAATTATAACTTCTGGTGTTCCCTTTCTATGTATGTGAATCGTATTGTAGCCATTTTTACTGATCAAAACCCCGCTTTGCCCATTCTTCGAATTGAATGGTTTTATTTCAAGAGTAATGCAATAGGATGCATGGTGGAATGGGTTCAACGAAGAAAATGGAGAAGGATAGGACAAAAATGTCAACTTTGGATCGAGCTTTGGACGAGTTGTCTCACCCTGTCCAAAGTTCAACAAGTGCATGGTGGTGAACGTCTGTTCGGGAAACGCGTGTGCTATCGATGCGGTAAAACTGGTCACATTTCCAAAATTTGCAAAGAAGACCTCTTGAAGAAGAATGATAAGCAAGAAAAGAAGGGAAATTCTCGATTTTTTGCTTTAGCTCAGGAATGGACAATAGAAGACCCGAATACAGGTGATTTCGAGGACGAAATTCTTTGAAGGAGGGGAGATTATAACGCATGAAAATATTAAAAATAAAATAAACCAAAATTTATCGTTATACTTAAAAAAAAAGGACAAATGAAATATGTTTTAAATTCCTATCTTGTCTAATTAAATTTTGATAAAAAGAGATAAAGTATATCGATATTAGATAGGAATGGCAGTTCTTTTAGATTGAATAAAACAATGATAAAGTACAATCTTTGTTTTATGAGACACATCAAATAAATTTTTGGTTTATCACTTACTCTAGCTTACACCTATATAAGTGCATGATGGAAGAGTTTTACATACACAAATCCAAATATTCACTTACGGTAG
>NW_019251183.1:0-1283 GCF_002742605.1 Olea europaea var. sylvestris
CAATTTCGTCATTTTTTGCAATGCTGTTGGAATGGGCTCAAATTTGACAGGTTGATCGGGAACAAAAACCTCGCCGGGGGCAACTTCGTCATTTTTCGAGACGGTGTCGGAATGGGCTAAAATTTGACAGGTTGATCGGAAACAAAAACCCCGCCGGGCCAATTTCGTCATTTTTTGCAATGGTGTCGGAATGGGCTCAACTTTGACAGGTTGATCGGGAACAAAAACCTCGCCGGGGGCAACTTCGTCATTTTTCGAGACGGTGTCGGAATGGGCTAAAATTTGACAGGTTGATCGGAAACAAAAATCGCGCCGGGGGCAATTTCGTAATTTTTCGCGACGATGTCGAAATGGGCTAAAATTTGACAGGTTGATCGGAACCAAAACGGCGTCGGGCCAATTTTGTCATTTTTTGCAATGGTGTCGGAATGGGCTCAACTTTGACAGGTTGATCGGGAACAAAAATCGCGCCGTGGGCAATTTCGTAATTTTTCGCGACGGTGTCGGAATAGGCTAAAATTTGACAGGTTAATCGGAATTAAAAACCTCGCCAGGGGCAATTTCGTCATTTTTCGTAACAGTATCGGAATGGGCTAAAATTTGACAGGCTGATCTGAAACAAAAATCGCGCGAGGGGCAATTTCGTCATTTTTCGCGACTGTGTCGTAATTGGCTATAATTTGACAGGTTGATCGGAACCAAAAACGGCGTCGGGCCAATTTCGTCATTTTTTGCAATGGTGTCGAAATGGGCTCAACTTTGATAGGTTGATAGGGAACAAAAATCGCGCCGTGGGCAATTTCATCATTTTTCGCGACGGTGTCGGAATGGGCTAAAATTTGACAGGTTGATCGGAAATAAAAATCGCGCCTGGGGCAATTTAGTCATTTTTCGCGACAGTGTCGGAATGGGCTAAAATTTGACTGGCTGATTGGAAACAAAAACTGCGCGAGGGGCAATTTCGTCATTTTTCGCGACTGTGTCGGAATGGGCTAAAATTTGACAGGTTGATCGGAATCAAAAATCGCGTCGGGTGCAATTTCGTCATTTTTTGCAATGGTGTCGGAATGGGCTCAAATTTGACAGGCTGATCGGAAAAAAAAATCGCGCGAGGGGCAATTTCGTCATTTTTCACGACTGTGTCGGAATGTACTAAAATTTGACAGGTTGATCGGAAACAAAAATCGCGTCGGGGCCAACTTCGTCATTTTTCGCGACGGTGTCGGAATGGGCTAAAATTTGACAGTTTGATCGGAAACAAAAATCGCGCCGGGGGCAATTTC
>NW_019251184.1:0-1283 GCF_002742605.1 Olea europaea var. sylvestris
ATGACGAAATTGCCCCCGGCGCGGTTTTTGTTTCCGATCAACCAGTCAAATCTTAGCCAATTCCGACACAGTCGCGAAAAATGTCGAAATTACACCCGGCGCTATTTTTGTTCTCGATGAACCTGTCAAATTTGAGCCCATTCCGACACAGTCAAGAAAAATGACTAAGTTGCCGTCGGCGCGATTTTTATTTCCGATCAAACTGCAAAATTTCAGCCAATTCCGACACAGTCGAGAAAAATGACGAAAATTGCTCTCGGCGCGATTTTTGTTTCCGATCAACCAATCAAATTTTGGCCAATTCCGACAAAGTCGCGAAAAATGACGTAATTACACCCGGCGCGATTTTTGTTCCCGATCAACCTGTCAAATTTGAGCCCATTCCGACACAGTCGAGAAAAATGACGAAATTGCCCCCAGCGCGATTTTTGTTTACTATCAACCTATCAAATTTTAGCCAATTCCGACACAGTCGAGAAAAATGAAGAAATTCCCTTCGGCGTGATTTTTATTTCCGATTAACCAGTCAAATTTTAGTCAATTCCGACACAGTCGCGAAAAATGACGAAATTACAACCGGCGCGGTTTTTGTCCCCGATAAACCTGTCAAATTTTAGCCAATTCCGACACAATCGAGAAAAATGGCGAAATTGCCCCCGGCGCAACTTTTATTTCAGATCAAACTGCCAAATTCCAGCCAATTCCGACAGTCGAGAAAAATGATGAAATTGCCCCCGACTCGATTTTTGTTTCCGATCAACCTGTCAAATTTTAGCCAATTCCGACACAGTCGCGAAAAATGACGAAATTGCCCCGACGAGATTTTTGTTTCCGATCAACCTGTCAAATTTGAACCCATTCCGACACAGTCAAGAAAAATGATGAAATTGCCCCCGGCGCGACTTTTATTTCAGATCAAACTGCCAAATTTCAGCCAATCTCGACACAATCGAGAAAAATGACGAAATTGCCCCCGGCGCGGTTTTTGTTTCCGATCAACAAGTGAAATTTCAGCCAATTCCGACACTGTCGCGAAAAATGATGAAATTACACCCGACGCGATTTTTGTTCCCGATAAACCTGTCAAATTTGAGACCATTCCGACACAGTCGAGAAAAATGACGAAATTGCCCCCCGCTCAGCCAATTCCGACACGGTCGCGAAAAATGATGAAATTACACCCGACGCGATTTTTGTTCACGATAAACCTGTCAAATTTGAGACCATTCCGACACAGTCGAGAAAAATGACGAAATTGCCCCCCGCTCGATTTTTATTTCAGA
>NW_019251185.1:0-2059 GCF_002742605.1 Olea europaea var. sylvestris
CGAAACCAATTCTGTGTGAATCCTCTGCCTCAAGGTGAACAGTACTTTTTGCATTCTTTCTTTTAAAGGAAAGGGGATTTTTATGGGAACTGGTTTATCTACAGTACGAAACCAGTTCTATGTGAATCCTTTGCCTCAAGGTGAACAATATTTTTTGCATTCTCTCTTTTAAAGTGTGTATATATATATAAACACACACACACACACACACCCTTAAAAGAGCAAATCCTCCAAGTACTGTTCATTCGAGACGTTTTTTCCTTTCCCATCTTACCCTTATATGGATTGTTCAATAAAGAAGCCAACTATGGGGAAAAAGGGCAATATGGATATTTTCGTCATCTTTTTTATTTTTGGTCTCTGTGTGGGAGAGTTTTCAGCCGAACTTTTTGACGGACCTCTCGCACCGATGGGTCCCAAGTGACTGAAAGAGGGTGTACGTACTTTAAACACTTGCTCCGTGACACGTACAAGAGATGATAGAGCAAACATGTAGCCAAATAGTCCCTAAAGGTGGGCTCAAAAGTTGAAAAAAATTATATAAAAGGATGGAGAGTTTTGCTTCGTAACACGTACAAGCGAAGGTAGATCAAATATGTAGTCAAATAGTTAAAAAAGGTGGACTCAAAAGTTACTAATTTCCCCCCCCCCCCCCATTTTTGGTCTCTGTGTGGGAGAGTTTTCAGCCGAACTTTTTGACGGACCTCTCGCACCGATGGGTCCCAAGTGACTGAAAGAGGGTGTACGTACTTTAAACACTTGCTCCGTGACACGTACAAGAGATGATAGAGCAAACATGTAGCCAAATAGTCCCTAAAGGTGGGCTCAAAAGTTGAAAAAAATTATATAAAAGGATGGAGAGTTTTGCTTCGTAACACGTACAAGCGAAGGTAGATCAAATATGTAGTCAAATAGTTAAAAAAGGTGGACTCAAAAGTTACTAATTTCCCCCCCCCCCCTATTACAATAAAAGAGGGAATTTGGCGAGCACTATTCATTCAAGATGTATTTTGTGTTTTCCTATTTTACCCATGTTTATTCCATAATATCCCACTTCACTCTTAAAATCACTACTAATGATTTCACAACGCGTGTGTGGTGCTATTGTTTTGCCTGATTTGAATTTTATGTCAACAAAAATAATTGGCGTCATATCACATAATATTTTTTTTATAAAAATTGTTGTGAAAAAGTAATAAGCATGCATATTTAACACACACGTTTGGTGTACATTTAACTATTTTTTAGATTCATTTAGATCATTCAATGTGTCTATGACATAGTTCTTGAAATGAGTTTTGAGAGAATATAGAAGATTTATGCATTCGACCACCGTACAATCGTCGATGAATTTATAAAGTTAGCTTGTTATCGAAATTCTTAATTTTTTAAATGATGTCTCCTTTCACATTAAAAAAATTTAAAAGTTTATTAGGATATTTTATAAATGACGTCAAGATTTATTGTCGCAAAAAAATAATAAACATTAATAAAATAACTGATTTTTTTTTAAAAAAAAAAGGACGAGTTATAATCAATTTTTAACACACATGTTTGATGTATGTTTAACTATTTTCGATATTCATTTAAATCATTCAATGTGTTTATGATATAGTTCTCGAAATGACTTTCGAAAGAATATTGAAGATTTATGGTAGATTTTTATAAATAAATAAATAAACTAAATAAATCACTCAGTGAAAAACAAAATTGACAAAAAAATAAAAAAATAAAAACAATTTTGCTTCTGCTTGCCAGTTCGTGGCACCCAAGAGCAAATGCTCTATGATGCAAGGAATTGTTCCGTCAAGCATTTATTTTTTTTTTTTTTTTTGAGATGATGCTTGGTGTCAATTTTTTTTTATTGGGTGATTGATATTTTTTTGTATCAATTTTTTTTTTCACTAGGTAATTTTTTTTTTCATTATTTATAAAAACCTATCATAAATCTTCTATATTTTCTCGAAATTCATTTCGAGAACTATATAATAGATATAACGAATGATCTAAATGAATATCGAAAATAGTTAAACGTACATCAAACGTGTGTGTTAAAAAA
>NW_019251185.1:6558-7982 GCF_002742605.1 Olea europaea var. sylvestris
TATTTATTTTACAAACAATTTACGGCTTTTGTCAACACAAAAAAAAAATGTCTTCCTTTCGTTTAAGAGAAAAATTTCATGAAACTCAGTTCTCTGTAATGAAACTAGTTTGTCATTTTGAAAGTTTTCTTTCAATTTATGGATAGTTTATGTCATAAAATCCTACTGATATTTTTTTTGGACAGACAAGTACCGCCTTCTAAAGTCAACAATGAAGGCTGATTAAATTCATCAATGTAAATAACATTTTTAGCTACCACAAGAAACCATTTTTTGCCTCTACAGTAACCGACTTACAAAAAGCAAATACATCCAATAAAATAGTATCATTAATTCATTTATATCAATTCTCTTTCATTTAATAAATAAAAAAATACAAATGTTAGGCAACAAAATAATTTTCTGTCACGATTTATGAATGACTATAAATGTTAAATAAATGTTTTTACATTGTCAGAACACATCTTGCACAAAATCATTAAATACTCTCATTAATAATGTGACAAAATACCCTTTTTATAAGTTACAGTAACTCACTCACATAAAACAAATAAATCCAATCAAAAAATACACATGCCAGACAACAACAAAATTTTCAACAATGAAGGCTGAAAAAATATTTTTCTCTGGCACAAAGAGTATAAAAGTCAACAATGAAGGCTATTAAATGTTTTTATCTACCATTCTTGCACAAAAAGCATCAATTACTATCATTAATAGATTTTTTAATGCTTTTTACGGGAATCGATTTATCTACAGTACGAAACCAATTCTGTGTGAATCCTCTGCCTCAAGGTGAACAGTACTTTTTGCATTCTTTCTTTTAAAGGAAAGGGGATTTTTACGGGAACTGGTTTATCTACAGTACGAAACCAGTTCTGTGTGAATCCTTTGCCTCAAGGTGAACAATATTTTTTGCATTCTCTCTTTTAAAGTGTGTATATATATATAAACACACACACACACACACACACCCTTAAAAGAGCAAATCCTCCGAGTACTGTTCATTCGAGACGTTTTTTCCTTTCCCATCTTACCCTTATATGGATTGTTCAATAAAGAAGCCAACTATGGGGAAAAAGGGCAATATGGATATTTTCGTCATCTTTTTTATTTTTGGTCTCTGTGTGGGAGAGTTTTCAGCCGAACTTTTTGACGGACCTCTCGCACCGATGGGTCCCAAGTGACTGAAAGAGGGTGTACGTACTTTAAACACTTGCTCCGTGACACGTACAAGAGATGATAGAGCAAACATGTAGCCAAATAGTCCCTAAAGGTGGGCTCAAAAGTTGAAAAAAATTATATAAAAGGATGGAGAGTTTTGCTTCGTAACACGTACAAGCGAAGGTAGATCAAATATGTAGTCAAATAGTTAAAAAAGGTGGACTCAAAAGTTACTAATTTCCCCCCCCCCCCCACCACCT
>NW_019251185.1:8034-21999 GCF_002742605.1 Olea europaea var. sylvestris
CCCCCCCTATTACAATAAAAGAGGGAATTTGGCGAGCACTATTCATTCAAGATGTATTTTGTGTTTTCCTATTTTACCCATGTTTATTCCATAATATCCCACTTCACTCTTAAAATCACTACTAATGATTTCACAACGCGTGTGTGGTGCTATTGTTTTGCCTGATTTGAATTTTATGTCAACAAAAATAATTGGCGTCATATCACATAATATTTTTTTTATAAAAATTGTTGTGAAAAAGTAATAAGCATGCATATTTAACACACACGTTTGGTGTACATTTAACTATTTTTTAGATTCATTTAGATCATTCAATGTGTCTATGACATAGTTCTTGAAATGAGTTTTGAGAGAATATAGAAGATTTATGCATTCGACCACCGTACAATCGTCGATGAATTTATAAAGTTAGCTTATTATCGAAATTCTTAATTTTTTAAATGATGTCTCCTTTCACATTAAAAAAATTTAAAAGTTTATTAGGATATTTTATAAATGACGTCAAGATTTATTGTCGCAAAAAAATAATAAACATTAATAAAATAACTGATTTTTTTTTAAAAAAAAAAGGACGAGTTATAATCAATTTTTAACACACATGTTTGATGTATGTTTAACTATTTTCGATATTCATTTAAATCATTCAATGTGTTTATGATATAGTTCTCGAAATGACTTTCGAAAGAATATTGAAGATTTATGGTAGATTTTTATAAATAAATAAATAAACTAAATAAATCACTCAGTGAAAAACAAAATTGACAAAAAAATAAAAAAATAAAAACAATTTTGCTTCTGCTTGCCAGTTCGTGGCACCCAAGAGCAAATGCTCTATGATGCACGGAATTGTTCTGTCAAGCATTTATTTTTTTTTTTTTTTGAGATGATGCTTGGTGTCAATTTTTTTTTATTGGGTGATTGATATTTTTTTGTATCAATTTTTTTTTTCACTAGGTAATTTTTTTTTTCATTATTTATAAAAACCTATCATAAATCTTCTATATTTTCTCGAAATTCATTTCGAGAACTATATAATAGATATAACGAATGATCTAAATGAATATCGAAAATAGTTAAACGTACATCAAACGTGTGTGTTAAAAAAATGCGTATAATTCGTCCTTTTTTCTTTAAAAAAATCAATTATTTTATTAATATTTATTATTTTTTCGCGACAATTTTCTCATCATAATTTCCTTTTTTCCCTTGGTGATTGATATATTTTTATACAAATCTATTTTACCCTTATATAACGTGACACGGAGTATATTAAATCATGTATATTGTGTATTTCCTAAAAGTAGTTGCGATAAATCAAAGTAAAACTTAACACAATGTTGAAAAAATTTAATACTCATTCAAAAAGATGTCGATTAACTTATTTGATGATATTGAATATTTTAGATGTATATAAATTTTGGAGGATTAAATTCAAATATATCAAAATTGGGTGATTAAATAAAAGTCTCAATCTCATTTAAGTGACAAAATATTATACTATGGCTTAGCTTGTTATTAAATTTTTCTCATTTTTCTCTCTTTTATTTTCAATCACAGAATCTTCCATAAAATAATAGTATACCTAAATAAAAAAATTCATTAAATCGATTGGATATTGAGCAATAAAAAAAAGATTTGATTAATTACACATTTAATTATATTGAATATAGTTATCATCAAATAAATCCTTTATATATAAAATAATCACTCAAACTAAAATAATGTTTGATATATAAATTATGAGCTCCAATAATTTGGATTTTTAATCCATGCATCAAGGGAATATTTATCCTATCCCCAAAAAATACATTTCAATTATAGCAACACAAAATTGAGGCCAACTAATTTTTCATCTTGATATTTTAACATCTGAAAAAATTTTATATATAAAAGAAATTCGATCATTTTTAAAAAAAATTTCTTATTGTTACTTTTTCCTCTTGATCAATTAATTTTTTAAATAATCTAATAAACTTTTTGACGTCGTTTAGAAAATTTTCTAATGAACGTCTAGTTTTTTTTTTTTTTTAATGTCAAAAGTGTCATATATGATGATTACATTTTTATTTATCATTTTAAACAATTAATCAAATTTGTAGATTTATTGAGAGTGCTGAATAGATATTTTGACACGTTAATAATTTAATATTACCTAAAAAATGACATAGCCTGTGCATTGCACGGATGAAAAACTAGTATATATATACACACACATGTTTTCTCCGCATAATCCCTTTCTTGGTGGTTCTTGTGACAATTATTAATAATTAATTATTGTTTCATTATCTGATTTCTACTATTTGGCTGATGTGGTCATCTATGTGTTTATATAGGTAAAGATTGTGTAATAATTTACAAAATAGATGGAGATTAGTGAATTTTGTGTTCTTAACATTGAGACTAACTATCTTTTAATTAGGTTATATAAACTATTATTTTAAAATCTGCCCAGATAGTGTATTTGAATATTTATATTTCCTCAATCAAGGTTTTAAACAGGATACTAACCTATGTTAAAGTATATTATAAGAATCCTTGGACAAATAAGAAATTCTTATCTATGTTAATTATTTATTTCTTATTTAAAATCAACTTTTAAGATTAGCCTGATCATAACCAGGTTAACTGAAATTTTTGTCCGGCCTACTATTAAATTTAAAAAATTAATAGCACATGCAGTGAAATTGATTCAGATTCATGGAATTGAATTTTAATATCATTGGGTAAAGTGTTCAAATGTGGCATCCAACTGCTAATTATGAGATTTACTCGGACTTTAATATGACTTTTCTATTCATTCTCGTCGTATTCATATTAAACTTTCTTTAGTGACTTTTATTTTTTAGAAATAGTTTGTAAGCATCTTGGTGTAAATTCATTATCGTATGGTGGTGGTATCGAACGAAAAGACACTAATTCATGGAGCCTTTCAAAATTAACTCTTCCTTCACTAGTGTTTAACTGTTCTACTATATTAGTCGCTGAATTCTCTTAAGGTACTTAATATTGGATTATATATTTAATCTAATATTATAATAATAAATAAAATAGAAGTCATTTTTTTGTTAAATCAATGGAAATGAATAAAGATTTTTGGGCATGTTGAATCCATGAGCACCTAGGGACATCTATCCTTGCCATTCTAAAAGTAATTGCTGAGGATTTCAAGCAAGTAAACCTCTCATTGTCTTCATGCATGCGCTACATCGTTAAATGTATAAATATTTTACTAGTTTCATGTCATTAATGCTTCTCATGACATATTCATGCACGTCAATGCATCCATGAGAATACATGAAGTTTCAAGAAAAATAAAAGTTTTCAAATGTCAATGAATCAATGAATGTTTTAAAAAGATATGTATTACAAATGTTTTGTTTCGAGGTATACGCTATACCATGAAATGTGTGAGTGGAAAATGGGGCGTGGGGGACCAGCGCACCCGACCAATGTTTAATGTTCAATGATAATGTTAATGTTAACTGCTTTGTGTTAGTACTGGTAGGATTCAATCGGGTTCCAAATAATAATTGTCCATTACATTCTAATTGGCTAAGCGATATACCAAGTGAGCTCATGACGTCAAAGTTAAGTTTTTTTTTAAAAAAAATGAAAGAATGGGGATCCATATTGAAAAATTCTTTTATTTTAAAGTATCTCGTGTGCATATTATAATCATACATAATATGCATGAGGTTTGTTTACTGAGCATTAGCTCATTCCACGTTATCCTCTCCAATTTCAAATGATGAAGGCAAGATGATTTGAGATGACTACTTGTGGTGAGACGGACTCGATTCCGATACATTTAATGTTGATACAAGTTGAAATAAGTTTAAAATTTAATTCGACCATCTTATATTTTTATAAAGCATAAAAGTTTTCTAAAATTCTTTCATTAAATGAAACTCGTTAATATTTTTATGTTAAAAAAAATTATAATTAGTTTTCCAGTTTTAAGAGAAAATTAAATGATAATACTTCTAAATCTATGTATCTAGATTTGGGGTGTTACAATGACTTTTGAAAACTCATTGCATTGCTTGAAGGTGCAAAGTCCATTGATTGTAAATGGATATTTAAAATCAAGAAGGATTCGAAGGGTGATGTTGAGAGATATAATGTTTGTCCTGTTATAAATGGCTTTAATCAAAAGAAAGACATTAACTTTAAAGAGATTTTCTCTCAAGTTTCTATAAAAGATTCTTTTGGACTATTATGGCATTTGTGACACATTTTGATTTTGAGCTACATCAGATGGTTTACAAGCTAAAAAAATCCATCTACAAGCTTAAGCAAGCTTTCCATCAATGATATAAAAAATTTCATTGAATAATTATCTCATTTGGTTTTAAGGTAATTACGGTTGATGATTAAGTATACCACAAGTTCAGCGAAAGTAAGCATATTTTCTTGGTATTGTATATCAATGATATACTACTTCCCTGCCATGATGTAGGTTTACAGAATCAGGAGGTTTTTGTCATGGAATTTTGAAATAAAGGATCTTGATGACGTCTCTTTTACATTAAAAATACAGATGCAGTGGTATTTATAGAGAATTAAGGATTACATGATCACATACAAGAAATCAAACCAATTTGAGATTACTGAATATTCTGATTCTGATCATAGGATATGACTGCAAAATTTTATCATTTGGCTGCACATTTTAGATGGAATTGAAAGACCACTTATATTATTATGTGACAATAGCAGTCTTGTATTTCAACAGGGACTCGATGACGTCAGCATTTATAGACATTAAGTTCCTAGCTATTAAGGAAGAATTCAAAGTTGTCAGTTTTCTATAAAGCATATTAGGATAAACTCCATGATTGCTATAATGCCTCGAAAATCTTATAGAATAAAGTGTATTTGTTCTACATGCTATATTTTTATATTTTGAAAGTTGGGGGGATTAAGGTGAAATAGTTTAATTTTAATTTTATTTTGATAAATAATTAGATTTTGATAGAGCGGGTATAACTATATCGATATTGGACTCATTAAGTAGATTTCAATTAATTAGGAGTCTTTGATTCAAGAAAATTTTGCTTTCGATAAGACCGTATCAGGTTAAATCTGATTAAAAAAATATAATGTTAAATGAAATTTAAAGGAATTTGAAATATAATTTGATTTTGATAGTGGTAATCTTTTTTGTGATTTGGATAGAGTTTAATTGTAATCTTACTTTGATTAAGTTTAATAATAATTATTATTATATTATTTAAAACCAATTCTTATTCAAAATCATTGTATTACACAATTTTTCAATTCTAGTTGCATACAAAATCAATTGAGAATTTTAACTATAAATAATGCAAGAATTCCCATTATTTCATCACAAAAAAAAAAAAGAGGGCCATGGTCGAGGGAGAGAGATGAAAGAGTAAAGAAAAATAATAGGAGAATTTTTACATGCAAGATTTTATTCTCTTCAACCTTTCAAAAATAAAGTAAGATACTTATATGCAAGTGATTTGTTTCCTTATACTTTTATATATTCAATTAATTATGCATGAATTACTAGTGGACCTTTCGATTCTTTAGAAAGACGTGAAATTTTACGGAACTTAATATGACCTAAGATGAGTATATTACTTGGTCACTGATATACTCCATAAGAGAATATTTGTATGAAGTGTAAATTATATTGTCATATAATTGTGTATGAAAATCGCACGTATCTTATTGGATATTTTTAAATATTCACTCTTACAATAATTTTACAGGTTAGTGCGGATCAATTGGATTTGTGGTAGAATAGTGATGAGAGTTGCCAAGTGGATTGAAAAAAATGAAAAAATACGCATTAATTTTTTAGTCTTTAAATTTATTAGTTAGTTTAATTCGTTCAAAAATATGATATTTAATTAGTTAGATGTTTATGTTCTTTTTTTTTTTTAAAGATATGAATTCTATTATTTAATTTAAATTTATGAATGTTCCAGTTATTTTTTTTAAAGAATTTTATTTTTTCGTTCGCCTTTAGTACAAATAAAAGTAAATTTTCTATAACACTTCAAGATTTATGAAAATTTGGGGTGTTAAAGTGGCTAATTCGTTCATTAAAGGACTACCACCAAAGATATTTCATGAGTATATTGTTCATATAGGTATTGTATCTTTTGATGATATGTCAGTTTAGTAGGAGTTTGTATTTGGCTGTTGTCTGATTCAGACATATCTTATGCTTATAGATATTCGGTTATCCTATAGAATTAAAGTATTCAGTTTAGTTTCACTCTAATTATAGTTTTGGTTTGATCTCATTAAAGAATAAGGTTTGACCAACTAGAAATAGGCATGTTTGGATTACATTACATGTAATTTCCGTGCTATACAATCATACTTGATCTATGTCATTTGATTGTGTTGATATACTTGACCATTGATGGGTTTAGTTATATTACTTGTGACGAATACTGTTTTGATCTTATATTAATATAATTGATGGACGAAATTGTTCACAAATGCTTTTGGTTGGCAAAAGTTTTGAGTCCATAATGTTATACGCATTTATAATGTAACAACCCAAATTTTTATAAATCTTGAAGTGTTATTAGAAATTCACTTTTCTTCATATTAAAGGGGGAAGGAATAAAAATTTATTTATTTAATGAAAATATTGTATATCTACAAAATTAAACTACACAATTAAATTGTATTTTTCGAAATAAACATATCCAACTAGTATTTAAATAAATAAGTCCTTGAACATAAATGAAACTAATTAAACAATTAAGGATAGAAACTTGATAATTTTTTTCTTCAAATCCTCTTGACAATCTGCATCACCTGTCTGCCACAATTCAAATCGACCCGAACTATTCTAATATTTTTTTTTTGTAAGAGTGAGTATTTAAAAATACAAATAAGATATTTGCAGATTCCATAGACAATTATATAACAATAAAATAGGCACTCCATACCACATTTTTTATAGACTATATAGATGATGAAGCGATACACCCATAAGTAATATTTTGAATTTTCGAAAGATTTCACATTTCTTTCTAAATAATCCAATAGATTTCACGTTTCATAAGGTCAAACCCAACGGTCCACCGACAATTTATGCATAAATTACTGAATATAAAAGTATACCAAAATGAACAACTTATATAAAACTATCTTACCTTGATTTTGAAAAGTTTGAAAAGAATAAAATCTTCTACATAAAAAATCTCATATTATTTTTTTATATTTTTCTTCTCTTATTGTCTCTGCATCATGTCCCTCTTTTATTTCTTGTGGTGAAATAATAGGAATTCTTGCATTATTTATAGTTGAAATTATCAATTGAATTTGCATGCAACTAGAATTGAAAAACTGTATAATACAAGGAATTTGGATAAAAATTGGTTTCAAATAATAGAATTATGATTACTATTAAACTTTATCCAATTAATATTACAATTAAACTATATTCAAATCACAAAAAAAAAAAAATTTACCATTATCAAATCAAATTAAAATTTATTCTAATCAAACTCATAATTATAAACACATGTGGCTAAGCTAAAAAGGAGGAAAAGAGGTTTTAGATTATGTTTCAAATTCCTTTAAATTTTATTTAACATTATATTCTTTTAATTGGATTTAACTTGATATGATTTGATCCAAAACAACAATTTTTTTGAATCAAAGAATCCTAATTAATTACAATCTACACAATGAGTCCAATATCGATATAGTTATATTCGCTCTATCAAAATCTAATTATTTGGTCAAAATAAAATTGAGTTTAATACTATTTCACTTTAGTAACTCAACATTTCAATATTATCAAAATATGTTTAGGTCCAAATCATTCTCACTAAATAATTCTATACTATAAAATTTTGGAAGTTACATGTAATTGATTGTGTACAAAGACCATCTTAAAGTTAAGCCTGTTTTAAAGCGATTTAATAAAGAATTAAAAATTATTAAACTTTGAGAATCTAAATAAAGTGTGGACCTAAATATGTGTCAAGATTATTTCTTTAAAATTGTATTTCATGATGGTGTGAAATACATATGGAAACTATATATAGAGTTATGGTCCCCAACATATATGATCAACACAAGGATACAAGAGAAAATATATTGAAAAGAAAATTTCAAAACCCACAATCAAGAACAGAAAATCAACAATCAAGAAGAAGGAATTGAGACAATCAAGATTATGGAGGTTAATAACAATAATTTAAGAACCAAAAGAGGCAATATTCAATATTAAAAGTGAAGAAGCCAAACATAAAAAGATTGCAGTTCAAAATTCAAGATCCGAAATCAAAATCTAGTAATAAAAATTATTCCCAATGAATTAAGGTATGTTCCGCATAAATTGAATCATAAAAATTTGGAGCGTGAAGAACAATTAGATCCATTGTTTGGGGGCGTTTAATAACTCTCTTGGGACAATATTGGAAATAAAGTAATTAGATTTCAAAGTTCTTGAGATTTAAAGTTTTAATAAAATCTAACATTGTTAAGGCCATTAAGTAAACCGGGACAATGCATACCTCGGAAGAACCCATTCTCTCTCGTTGCAAATGGCATGTAGTTATGCAATGGAATATGGATATGCATTTCTTCCTTGGTTTTTTATAGATGAAAATATTCGAGCAACAATGAAAAGAGGAAGATTATTTACAATCTTTTTATTTTTCTATTTGAATGTTAGCTTCATTTTTGGAAACAAAAAAGTAGGTTAAGGATATTAATGTGTTTGGCTAAATTAATTGTGAATTTGCTAATTATATTTAAGGTTTCTCGTCCAGAACTTCGAGCGCCGATATAATTAACAAAAATCTTCCTCGCATTTTGCCGCTATTTAGTTTACATAAAATTCAGAATTTTAGTCAATTTTGATAAATATTGATTAAATGTGGTTGAAAATGTTACACCTCACTCAATTACAATTGAAGTCAATGAATTATATAGTCAAAGTTAAAGCCAAATAAGGATTTAAATTGGAGAAATGATTTTCATGGGGTTTAAATTTGAAATTGCTAGTGCTTAAGAAGCCCCGAAATGATATAAAAATAAATTTTGGGATATAGCTTCTAGTATGATAAATAAGATGACTAAATGTTAAATTATATAAAGGTTGGGGACTTGTATTGTAATTATAGTTATGGGGTGAAATTTGAAATACCATAATTTAATACTTTAAAAAAAAAAAAAAGGAAACTGTAGGCGGTTATACCCAAAACAAATATATTCCCATTGTTTGTGTGTGTGTGTGAGTGTGATCCAAATCCATTACACGAAAAGACACACAAAACATGCACTGAGAGAGAAAACGAACCAGAGAGAAAAGGAAGAGAAAAGAGAAAGGAAAAAAGAAGGAAAAAAAAGGGAGAAGAGGAAGGAAAAAAAAAAGAAAAGAAAGGAAAGTTCTCTTATGTTGTTAGAAAATAAGTGGTCTACATTATTAGGTTTGAATTCCTTAATTTTAAAAGGTAAGTAAAAAGTTACTTATTGTCTGGTTATGTTTGATTTTATAGTTGTTAGGTTGTTAGATTAAATTCAATTTTATTTAAAGGGTTAAACGTAATAAACTATGAAATTGAGTAAGATGAAAGAAAAATTAGTTTTAGTTATTAAAGAGACTGTAGAAATCGCTCAAACGTGAAATGATTAAGTTTGGGTATCATCGATTTAATTATTGAAATTATTTAAAATAATTAATTGTTTATTTAAAAATTATATCGTATTTCAGGTGACGATACTGACATCAGAATAGTTTACCAATCGATTGATTTTGCGAGCATTGTACTGTGAGTGGAAAAATATAAATATTTTTAAAGTATTTATAAATTAAGTATATTGTTAAAGTGTGTGCAATTATATGCAACTATGTGTTCGAATTACATGGTTATTATGGAAATATCTTTTATTATGATACATGTGATATTTGAAAGATTGTATATGTTACATTGTGAATTGGAATATGAGATATAATTTCGAGATCGGCCAGAAAAGTACTCGTGATTATGTACTTCTTCTAGTTCACTGAGGGGCCTTGGTCGTGTTCTATACTACACTGAGGGGTCTTGGACCAGGAATGAAGGGGTCTCGACCGTGTACATATAGTTCACTGAGGGGCCTTGGCCCTAGAATTGATTACCAGATGTCTTTGAGACCGGCTTTCGTTCACGGAAGGGCCAAAGGCCCGTGGTGAAAGTTTTTAGCTAGAGGGGAAAATTACAAATTTTAGTCAGATGATACATTTTTGGTGGATTTTTCAGTACATTTGATGTGATGAGATTATAGCATGATTACCAACTTATGTTTATATCATGACTTGAAATGATATTTTACTACGTTATGGGAATTTGGCTATAATTATATGATGTTATCTTGCGAGTTTTCAATGATATGAACTCGATTTTCAATAAAAATATAAAAATGAAAAGGTATAATTATTTTTGAACTTCTCCACTCGCTAAGTTATCAACTCATATATTTTCCCGTAATTTTCCTATAAGTGGAAATTGATTCTTTTTAGCTAGAAGAGCCTAATGATTTTAGAATGTGAGCCACACGATATGTTGAATATTATAACTCATATTGATGAAGCACAAAGTAAATATTTTGGGCCCATCGCATTATGTTTTACATAAACATTTGATTTTATTGTATTTTTTTGAAATAACTCTTAGTTAGCCTTGGTGATAGATTTGACATCTAGTTAGCATCTATCATCGTCACACATCACGTTTCGGGTCCATTAGAGTGATTTTGGACAGGTCGTGTCAAAGTGATATCAGAGCATGGTTTCGAAAATTTTTATGGTTTATACATGTTCAGTGGGTATGTTCACATGTTGTGGTGGCAGAAATCACAAGCTCTCTAACTCGAATGTATGGAACCAAAAATGATAGAAAAATAATTTTTTTATAGATTTAGAAATGACTAATATTTAAGTGTGGTAGTTGTAGTGATTCGATGGTTGGAAATGTTATTAGTTGTTGGGTTGGAACTATGTGTGTATGAAACCTATTAAGATTTGAACAGATTGTGATGATTTTGCGGGCATTCAAAGTTATAGATGTTACAACTACTTAATTATCAATTTATTTGTAGAACTACATGATATTTTTTGTGTACATAGGAAAATTTTTAGTTATAGCTTGCACGATAAATATAGGGAAATGATATAATGTGTGACTGGTGATAATTAGTGAGGGATTTTAATTATTTTTGAAGCCAAATGGTCATTAGTGTTATCAAAATTTTGTGGTGATTTGTGGCTACTTTTATAAGATGATAATAGAAATTATGATGGTATATATTCATGCTATATGATAAGAAATCGTGGAAGACAAAATAATAATTTGTTGATTGATTGATGACAATGTGTTATTGTATATTTTAGACATTGAGGAAATCAAAAAATGTGTTATTGTGTATTTTGATTATTTATGAGTGGTTTGATTACAAGGAATGTGAGAATAATAGGGATGAACTTCATAAAGATTACCTATTATTGGATGATTTGTTGCTTTAAAAATAGAATTAAATGGATATGTGCATTTAGGTATGTTTATATGAATCGAGAAATAAAAGGAGTAGAGAATGGTAAAGTTGGAATTTATTGAGATTGAAAAATTAACATGTCCAATTTTGGTGGTACATTGATGTGTGGAAAGTTATTATTTTATGATTTTAAGGAAAATTGATATAATTAAATGTTTTAGGCCATACAATATGATGATAAATGTCAAGGTTACATGATCATAACATGATATGGTGAATAGCATGTAAATGAATATAATGGTTGTCCAATAGCAAATAATGTGATGATAGATTTGGGTTATTAAGTTAATTAATTCTGTTAAGGCCATTTGTTGGATTATGGTGTCATATTCCATACAATTTGAAAGCGTTGAGTTAAATTTTGAAGTTAAGATGAATTTAATGAATTTTTAGTGATGTAATTTTTGGGTGATTTTCAATTGTATTTTTGGATTTCACGTATAAAGCATTTCATTTTAGTTGAGATCTATTTGCTATGGAATATATGGATGATATGTCGGATAGTTTGAAGTTTAAGGTAATCATTGAATGTAAATTTTATTCAATTGTGACTCAGTATCTTTGGGTTATAATCTTAATTAAATGTCTTTATGCGATATACAAGAAGGATTATGCAGTGATGACAGATTAACGACCCATTTATGGAATAAGAGTATAGATTTTCATGATTAAATGTTATTATTTTCTCTTCATAGAAAGAAAGAACAAAATTTATATGGTTATTGAAATGTTAAAAGTTTTGCTATTAGGAAATTCTGAGGAAATATTTGCTCTTATATCTAAAGATGATAAGTGATTGATTCACGATAATGATTTATGTTAAGGCTTAGAAAGTATTTTGAAGTAAACTTATAAATTATGGATGATACTATAGATTGTTGAAAATGCATGATTAAAACATGATTCATAGTTGTTTATATTGGGGTTGAATTTAGGAAATGTGGTGTCATCGCATTGCGAGAAAAATCGATACTTACTATCATCGGAGTTTAAGGTATATTTTTACTTGAAATGGTGAAATTGAAGTTGGCATATAAGAACTCGCTACAAATAACTCTTTTGAGGTTATATATGATGCTTATATATTTCGAAAGCTTATTTATTGGGATGAAAGTTGCAAAAGAAAGCTATTAAATCTTAATATGTGACCATTGTTATAGTGAAAAGAAAAAGGGAGGTGAATATTTCAAGTAACATGAAAGGTCGTATCTTGAACTTTAAATTGGGAAATAATTGAATTTTTCTACGATGGGGTAAAATGAAAAGTTAAGAATATCATATATTGCTCCTTGAGGTGTTATTTAAAACTTGGGCCTAATTATTTAATGGTGGAGTTACAACGGTTATTTAGTGTTAAAGAAAGTATTGTCTATTTCTAAGGCTTAGTAAATAGATATTAGATTTAACTTGTGCTTTGAGGTTATCGATGAAATTATAGAGATCTCAACTCGGAAAAGCCAAATAAGATGCAAGATATGAAAGAATGAATTGTGTCTAGTTAAGGTTACTATAGAAAGTCATTCATTAGGTATGCTTTTTACATTTGGGTATTTAAATCTTAGTTGATTGAATTTCGTCCTAGTTAAGGTTACTATAGAAAGTCATTCATTAGGTATGCTTTTTACATTTGGGTATTTAAATCTTAGTTGATTGAATTTCGAGGACGAAATTCTTTAAAGGTGGTAAGATTGTTACACCTCACTCAATTACAATCAAAGTCAATGAATTATATAGTCAAAGTTAAAGCCAAATAAGGATTTAAGTTGGAGGAATGATTTTCATGGGGTTTAAATTTGAAATTGCTAGTACTTAAGGGGGCCCGAAATGATATAAAAATAAATTTTGGGATTTAGCTTCTAGTATGATAAATAAGATGACTAAATGTTAAATTATATAAAGGTTGGGGACTTGTATTGTAATTATAGTTATGGGGTGAAATTTGAAATACCTTAATTTAATACTTCAAAAAAAAAAAAATGAAACTGTAGGTGGTTATGCCCAAAACAAATATATTCCCATTGAATATGTATATTCCCATATGTAATCCAAATCCATTACACAAAAAGACACACAAAACACGCCCAGAGAGAGAAAACGAACCAGAGAGAAAAGGAAGAGAAAAGAGAGAGGAAAAAAAAAGGAAAAAAAAAGAAGAGGAAGGGGGAAAAAAAAGTTCGCCTATGTTGTTAGAAAATAAGTGGCCTATATTATTAGGCTTGAATTCCTCAGTTTTGAAAGGTAAGTAAAAAGTTACTTATTGTCAAGTTATGTTTGATTTTATAGTTGTTAGAATATTAGATTAAATTCAATTTTATTGAAGAGGTTAAGTATTATAAACTATGAAATTGAGTAAGATGGAAGAAAAACTAGTTTTAGCGATTAAAGAGACTTTAGAAATCGCTTAAACGTGAAATGATTAAGTTTGGG
>NW_019251185.1:32135-51655 GCF_002742605.1 Olea europaea var. sylvestris
CCCCCCCAAGATATTTTCATATGGTATTTAATAGCAATATATCAGCATAGCAGGATCCACCAACGTGGAAAAGCTTGATGTTTTAAGTGAGAGAGGCCATGTGTTTTGACTTGACCATTGTGATGTTCTGAAATGTTTTAACATTGTAAACTGCTGCATGAAATTGAAGAACTAGTTTGCATGAACTGATTGCTATGAATGCATTGTCAGATCATACCGCAGTCTGTTTGCTCTAGATATGGACTTGCTATTGGTGCTACTGTGGCCCCCATGGTTCGCATACTAGTCTGGATCTGTTTTCCAGTTGCATATCCAATAAGCAAGGTACACTTCTAGTTTAAGAATAGTGTTCCATGGTTCAATAGTTCAGAATATTCCTGGGGTGAATTTTTGCAAGTTATTGACATTGCAGCTATTTCTGTATATCCAGTTATTAGACTTGCTGCTTGGTGACGGGCATAGAGCTCTGTTTCGTCGGGCTGAATTGAAAACCCTAGTTAATTTGCATGGCAATGAGGTATGAAGGAGATACAGAATTTGACTTTCATAGTTTTACCTTTTTCAAAGGGTCTCTTTTGTTCCTTACATTGTGGTGAAGTGACACATTGATTCTACTATGTGTAGTGTGTACACTCTCTTTCAGATGTTCTTCCTTGTGCATCATTATGATTGAAACTTTGTTATCTGGGGTTCTCACCTTTACTTTCCTGATCCTCTACTTTCTTTACTTATTTTAACAGGCAGGTAAAGGTGGAGAACTGACACATGATGAGACAACAATTATTGCAGGGGCACTTGAACTCTCTGCGAAAACAGCTAGTGATGCCATGACTCCAATATCCGAAACTTTCACAATTGATATAAATGCAAAGCTTGACAGGTACATCATAATTTGGCTAGCCTTAAAATGCTGGCAGTTAGAACTCAATTTTCTAATCTTGATATAATTTGATTTGGTGTGGTATAGGTTCTTGATGAATCTAATTTTGGAGAAAGGACATAGCAGAGTGCCAGTCTACTACGAGCAACCTACAAACATTATTGGACTTATTCTGGTACCTCGTTTCATTTCTGGGCAGTTTCATCGAGTGATTAGTTATTTATTTCACTTCATAAACATTGCTGCATCTTGTGGATGGGTGCATTCTAGTTCATTAAAGACCCCTTGTATCCAGCAACATCACTAAATGACAGCTGATTTTAGGTTCCATTTTTGTCCTGGACTCAAAATTCTTTTTCTCATTTTTCATATCCTCTCGCCTGCTTTAGTTAGGTATAGTTTGGCCTGTACTATATCGTGGAAGAAAAAAAAAAAACATCGAAAGA
Organism: Olea europaea var. sylvestris; assembly: GCF_002742605.1. Classification (NCBI taxonomy): domain Eukaryota; kingdom Viridiplantae; phylum Streptophyta; class Magnoliopsida; order Lamiales; family Oleaceae; genus Olea; species Olea europaea. The sequence goes on from NW_019251185.1 coordinate 33,462, forward strand.
TATCTGTGGTGACTTTAGAGCCAATAAACTTTCTGATAGCTACATTACCGCAATACATTGGGAACTGTACAACTTTTTGAAAATTAAAGCTTTAAGATGGTGCTTTCAGATATATTTGATGTGGTCTTAGTCTGATCCTACTTTGGCTGCGGATGTAGAGCCATCCACAAACATTGAGTTTTTCCTTTATATGTATCCTGTTATCACCATAATTTCCGATCAACATGTTGATATAGACATTTTTTAGTAATCTGATTTCGTTTCATTAATTTATTTATTCCCTTCTAGGTTAAGAACTTGTTAACGATCCATCCAGAAGATGAAGTCCCTGTGAAGAGTGTTACAATCCGTAGAATTCCAAGGTATTGTTGTTATACAGAACATTGATGTCTAATACCTAAGTTCTTGAGTTGCTTGAAGTGTTTAAAATGATACGTAAAATTTTATCTTGTTTTACCTTTGGATTCATCACACTACTCTCACATGTTTCAATTTTCAGATCATTTAGGCATTTCTACACGTACCTCAATTTGGCCCTTGTTACTCAGATTCTGAGACCTGAAACTGATAAAAGGAATTAATTCTCTAGTATTTGTCAATGTGCCTGCACACATGGGCAGAATGTGTCCATGTATTTCTTCTAAATTTGCTATATTGGTTTGATTTGGTATTTTGCTTCATTTTCTTAGTTGAACTTTTTTGTAGAAGAAACTGGTGGGGCCACAAGTATTAAGTGTTCCTAGATAGGATACACTCGATATTGCTTTTTAACTTCTTGTTTTTATATGATTGACATCTTAGGGTTCCAGAAACTATGCCATTATATGACATCTTGAATGAATTCCAGAAGGGTCACAGCCACATGGCTGTTGTTGTAAGGCACTCCAACAACGCCACACAACAGCCAGCTAGCACAGATCCTGTAGACAGTAAGTTTTTTTTAGCTAACTGATAGCTTTATGATATCAGATGCATTGTGTTGCCTACAATTTCCTTTGTGGGCATGTATTTGTAGATACGGTCAAGGATGTGAGAGTAGACATTGATGGTGAAAAGCCCAAGGAGAAGAGTATAAAGACCAAAAGACAGCTGAAGAAATGGAAGAGTTTACCAAATAATGGAAATGATTCCCTCAAAGGTACACCTAGGAGCAAGAAGTGGACAAAAAACATGTATGCAGAAATCCTACAAATAGATGAAAATCCTCTACCAACTCTCCATGAAGAGGAAGCAGTTGGAATAATAACCATGGAAGATGTCATTGAAGAGCTTCTACAGGTGAAGTCAATATCTCTTAATACTTTTTTTTTTTTTTTTATCATCGATAAATATAAATTTCGTTGATCAAAACTTCCATATACAAATACACTGAGCATACCTGGGCAAAACAAAGCCAATATTACATACAATTACTCCGAACATACCCGGGTGATACAAAATAAGTAAAGTGCATAAAAAGTCAATGACCTAACACTAAGGACTTGAAATGGATCAAGACAACTGGATACAAAGAAAATATAACTTTGTATAGGTGTGTCTTGATCCGTCTCACAATACAATCCAAGTGAGGTGAAAGGTCTTCAAAAATCTTCTTGTTATGCGCTAACCAAATGTAGTAGACAGTACTTGCAAGGGCAATCCTCTTAACCTTGCTGAGTCATGATGTCCTACGAGCTTCTTTTTTCATCCACTTCAAAGCGCTAGCAAGTGTTGACATGGATCTTCTGATGTCGAGCCACTGTCTAATGCTCTTCTATAAGGACGATGTGAAAGAATATTCAAAAAATAAGTGTCGGCCTGTTTCCGCCATATGCTCACAAAGAACAGAATTACGATCAATCTCCAAGTATTGCAATTTGTCTTTAGTTAGGAGTTTAGATTGAACCCCTAACCAAAGCAAAAATGAGTGCTTCGGTGTTATGCAAGATTTCCAAACATCAGCAGTCCAAATCCTCTTAGTACCTCTAGACCAGAAGTAATCATATGCCATTCTTGTGCATAATTTTCCACCAGTTAACCATGCCTCAAATCTATCCAAAACTGCCTGAAAACGCCCACTGTTCTGTGCATTCGCAGCATGCTGATTTGTGGTTCTTCCAGCAGATGTAATCAGGATGTTGCCACCAATCGCCTGAATGGATAGCACGAGCTACCCTTGTGCAGGAATCGAGGGTCATGCAGTAGTTTTTTGTAACGTGTCCCTGATTTCCAGCAGTTTTTAGAAGAGGGGGGGAGTGATCCTTCCTTGGTAAAACATCTCAAATACAAGTCTCTTTAAGATAAAATTGGTTAACCCAACGTATCCAAACGGTCCTTTTTTCATGAATATTCCATAGAGACTTAGCAAGTAAAGTTAAGTTCCAACTCTTCAAATCCTTCAACTGAGACCCCCTTCGTCTTTTGGAAGGCAAACATCCCTCCATGCCACCAAAGGTTTCTTGGATCCCCAAAGAAATTTTCGACAAAGGCTAATAATCATTGAGATAATTGTAGTCGGGATAGGGAAGATAGAAAGCCAAAAACACTCAACACCTTGAAGGACCGCTCTAATAAGTTACACCTTGCCCGCATAAGATAGCGAAGAGCAATTCCAAGCACCAATGCAAGCTGTAATTTTTTAAAGAATTTGAGCATAACAACTAATTTTGAGCTTTTCCGGAGCAAGAGGGATGCCCAAATAACGAAATGACATAGTACCCTTCGTGAAATTTGTGAGTTCAAGAATATCATCAAGGTCTTGGCCATGAATACCAACTGTATACAAGCTAGATTTTTGGATGTTCATCCTTAAACCCGATACAATACCAAAGTTTGAAAGGCAATCCATTAGAATTTGCATTGACGTAACATCTTTCCTTGCAAAGAGCATTAAATAATCCGCAAAAGATAAGTGAGTGATCTTTAAGGGGCCACATTTAGGGTGATAGTTGAATTCACTATCATTTGTGGCAGCCCTAACCATTCTAGAAAAATATTCAAGGCAAAGCACAAACAAGAAGGGGGAAAAGGGATTACCTTGTTGGAGGCCTTTTCCACCTTTGAAGAAACCCTGAATACTCCCATTCAAAGCTATGGAATATGTTGGGGAAATAACACATTCAATAACCCATTGTATAAATCTCGAAGGAAAGTGCAATCCTTTAAGTACCTCTTTAAGGAAATCCCAACTTACCGAATCACAAGCTTTCCTTAGATTAATTTTTAGGAGGCATCTCAGAGCAATCCTCTTCCTATTATATTGTCTTATGAGTTCTTGGGCAAGATGGATATTTTCCATCATACTTCTACCTTCAATAAAAGCGGCTTGTGCATGATCCACAATGCTCCTCAAAATAGACCTCAATCTAGAAGCAAGAATTTTAGTAATCACTTTGTAGAGAACATTACAACAAGATATAGGCCTATAATCCCCAACATTCGGTGTGTAACTTGACTTTGGCACCAAAGCAATGATCGTGTGGTTGATTTGTTTGAGGATGGATCCTGATGAGAAGAATTCCACGATGGTCCCCACAAAATCATCTTCAATAGTCCCCCATGTTTTTTCAAAGAAGCATGAAGTGTAACCATCCGGCCTGAGGGATTTATCATCTCCAATACCAAAGAGTGCATCTTTGATCTCCTCATTAGAAATGTCCCGGATCAATGAGTTGCCTTGTTCCAACGATACCAAAGGCCCATTCTTAATAATGTCCAGCTCAATAGGCCGAACTGGATAGCTTGTACCTAGTAATTTGGTGTAATATTGAACAAATTCCCGAGCAACTTGATCTTGTGAAGTGGTATACATCCCATCCTCTTTGAGTATAGAAGCAATGAAATTTCTCCTTGTGTTCCTTTTCACCACCAAGTGGAAGAATTTTGTACACTTATCACTTTGTTTAAGGAAAATGCATTTTGCTTGTTGATAGTAAAAACTACGTTCCGCTTCACATAATCCCATGGCTTTCTTTCTCAATCTAGCCACCACAAGTTGATAATGCTCATTTGTGGGCTGATCATGGAGCTCAAGTTGGGCAGCTTCCAATTCTCCTTTAGACTCATTTGCCCGTGTAGAAATGTGCCCAAAGTGTGTAACATTTAGCTCCCTTAATGCTCCTTTTAACTTGTGCAACTTTTTACAAAGAACAAATTGCTTTGTCCCAACCAAATCAAAATTCCGGCTTACTTGAAAAAGTCGTTGGAAATCTTCATGCATTGTCCACAAGTTGAAAAATTTGAATGACTTCCTAGTGTTCTCCTCACGATCATGAATGGACACAATGCAAGGAGAGTGGTCAGAAAGGCACCCGAAAGGTAAAAAATCAGCAAGGCCGTATACACCATTTTGCACCCAAATGTCATTCGCCATAGCTCTATCAATTTTGCTCCAAACCGAATTATTAGTCCAAGTGTAAAAACAACCAATGGAGCGCACATCCGTAAGACCAACATGAAGGCAACAATTGGCAAAGTCCTTAATTCCATAAGGTGTTACCTCCGCACCGTTGCTTTTCTCATCAAATTTGAGCCAGTTGTTGAAATCACCAAGAATCATCTAAGGCAATGAAACATTTGCATTGAAATCCATGATGTTTCAAAGCGGCCTCCGGCTAACAATTGTATGGAAAGCATAAACAAAACTAACAGGAAAGGTATAAGATGTTATCTTGCAAGTAGCGATACAATGGATGACTCGGAGATTCGTCTCCAATACTTCCAATTTGACTTTGGATGGATTCCACAAAATTAAAATCTGTCCGGCTCTATGAGTGCAAAAATTATTAACTTGCATAAAACCATCAAATTTGTTCCACATAACTCCGTTCAATTTAGGTTCTCCAAGTTTTGTCTCCAAAATACCCATAACATCAATGCAATGTTGCTTGATGAAATCCCGAATCCCATTTTGTTTTTTGGGGGAGGGATATTCCACGATGCAATCTTCATGATGTTGAAGCAAGGGAGGTACCCTTCTTCTTGTCAATTTTAGTCCCCACTTTCCTTATCTCATCAGCCTTCCTTTTGAGCTTTTCATGCATGCATGTTTGGAGGCTGCCCCTCTTAGACATAAAATCTGCCACAGTAATATCCAAACAGAAAACAAAAAGGCCCAGCAGGTAACAACCCAAAAAGAACCGGCCAAACAGGCCCAAAGTGGAGACCCGACCCACCAACGAAACCAACGGAATAATCTGAAATATATTTGAAAACTTGCCCAAAAAGGAAAGCCTTTGACCGCCAATTAAAGCTGAAGACGGCCCAAGATAGACTTCAATTATTGAAGACTTACCCAAAACGGAGACACCACAGACCGACACCAAAAATGCAAGAAAGAATCTGCCGAAGTCTGAAGAAGGCTGCAAATTCCAGGAACCACAGCAATGACCAGAATCTGAATTCTGGAAAGAGGTCAGGAACGGTCAAAATGCAAATTCAAACGTGAGAATACCAGCTCCAATACATACAACACACATACACTCCCAACACGAGGAATAACACCAAGAATACACACTATTCCCGGCCAAGCATCTCATTTACATTTATATTTTGCAATAACATAAATAGAGCATGTTTGTCAAAGGTTAAATTACAATTGAAGCTGCTCAAACCTACTTTTTATATTACCCACTTTATTTCATAGGATCCACAACTTATAAGTTATTAAAAACACTAACAAACAAGCACTTAATAACGTCTTGATGATGTGCCATCTATCTAGGGCTGGTTTCGTCTATTTTAAACCTTTACCTTAGATTCTTCCACTTCAAGAATGCTATATATCTTATACTCATCATTGGCTCTTGCAGGAGGAAATCTTTGACGAGACTGATCATCACGTTGAAGATTTATGATATTGGTTCGTTGATGCCTATTGTATTTATGTTATTGCAAAAATATAGATGTAAATGCCAGTAAATTATGCTACAGTGGTGTTAGAAAGAATTTTGATGTTGCCTTCGTAAAAAGTTGTAGCAGGACAGGACATTTTAACGTGGTCGAAGAAACATGGCCATTAGTTGTTTGAGAGGAAAATATTGTTTCTACATCCATGTTGACATTTTCTGTTGCTAGCCAATATGTCCAGGATATGACGCCAACTACCATCACTTTTTAGAGCATGTTTGTCTGAAGTTAAAATGTTTATCATAAGAAATGTAATTTATCTTATTGGGGTTGATTGGAGGAGATGAATATTTTTGATCAATTGACAGATTTTTCTAAGGATGTCAACGAGTCGAAACTCGAAACTCGGGTTTGGCTCGAGTAAAAATGGTTCGAGCATTTTTAGGCCCTCAAAAAATTTATGCTTGACCCGAGCTTTCGGCTCAGGCCTTAGAGAGCCGAACCAACTCGCTCTCTCTTCATTTTTTTTCCTTTTTTTTTTAATAGATGTCTATTAAGTCTGCTATTGTTGCCAATATTTTATTTATTTATTTATTAAAGTATTGCAAATTTTATGTATTTATATTTTGTTTGCTTGTCTCATCACGAGCCGTTCTTGTGGGTTGTCAAGCAACACGGACGGGCTCTAGCTTGGGCTTGAAGTGACGCCTCAAAATGGGGTTTGGCACGAGTCTCAGCTAAGTTCTATCGAGCCACGAATCAAGCACTGAAGCTTTTCTTGTGTTGAGTCACGGGTCATCTGAGGCTACGAACCAAATTAACACCCCTAGATTTTTTATTTTTTATTTTTATTGTTGGAAATCGACTTTATTGAAGGTTCAGGACCATGTTGCACATTATTGAAATGATTGAAACTTTTGATGCAAATATCTCTTGTATTAATTAATTAAAATTGGAAAAGAATTCTTTTAAAATTGTTCAAATTATGGTCAATCACTCGACTTTTGGTCAATTAACGAATTTTTGAGCAAAAATCGTCCTGGAGTAAGACTACAACACATTTTTGAAATGTTTGAATGTATATTTAAAGCTTTGAGACCTATCTGCACTGTTTTGAAAGATTAGAAATCTTCATTGCAAATTTCCGAATCCCCCCCCCCCCCCCCCCAAAAAAAAAAATAAAATAAAATATTATAATGACAATTATACCCTTATATGTTCGATTCATTACATGTGACCATTTTATAGTTTGCTGGCAATTCCGCTATGCTATGCCATGCTGTAGCACATCGATTTTTTTTCAATACGATTACATTATTAGAACTAAAATAAATAAATATGATTTACTGTACCCTAGAGCTTTCGCCTTTATTTCGACCGACATCTAATATAATTATACAAACAGCTGTTGCTGTTACGAAGAACAACAAATAATGAGCAATAGAGTTAGTTAACAGGGGGAGCACTATAGTAGGCTAGAAAAGTAACAGGTAAAAACATTTGTCGAACGTCCTCTGCGCTTATAATCGGGAAAATAATTCCAAATTCCAGAGCACCCTGTAAAGAAGAAACATTAAGTGGTCAAAATGTGTACGATAACTCTAAAAAATTTTCATTTGACAAGGTACAGAAAGCAATCTAGCCCCAAACCAAACTCTTTGAGGGCGAAGAGTAATAAGCGCCCACGCCAAAAAAAAATGGCAAACAAAGTCAAAGGACAAGGATTCAATCCAGAAAAACGCCTCCAAGGCTCAAGTTATCAAAACGCGCTTGACGCATTTCCTTTCTGCTTGATCAGGCGATGAACAAAAGACCTTGTAAAGTGCACCTGCCAATGAGTTTATAATAGACGCCACAGGCTGCAAAAGAACGTTTGATTTCTCAAGTTTTTGTGGAAATTTAAAACTAATCTTTTTGAGGTCCAATCTAATATCTCGCCTTTCTAATGGTATAGAAGGATTCAAGATACTCACAAAGGATAAATCTGTCATGTTGAAGGCGTCCCCTTGTATGTAGATCAATGATCAAGTTTGGTTACTGGTTTGGTTGAATCTCTGATTGTACACTATGCATTAGCGACATGCTTAACTCTGAGACCCCCCAAAATCAGGCTTTGTCGAACTGGGTGAACAATCTCTTGTGTTCATTTGCTGCTTCGTGGTTGATTGTTTTTATCATTTCTGTTGTTGAATCAAATTTGAGGGTTAAATATCCAACACTCCTAGTAGAAGGAAACCTTGGGTGGGCTGAGGATCTGCCGGCATGCTTCTATTTGGCATTGTTCTTATGTTTCCTTTGTCAATTGGGGCAAGAAATGCATCATACAGCTGAGTAGGAATCTGAAATATATATATTGGTCAGTTGAAAAGCGCATTATGTGCGAAAGTTAGTGTCTAAAACACGGCATATGTAAAGGTTGTCTACGAGCCCATTTGGTAGTGCTTATGCTTTTGTAGAAGAGCTTTCTCAGGAAATCGCATTTAGTTAGTTTCTTCTAAAGTCCCACCAAACAGGCCCTTCATATCAAGTGAATTAGGGGTACCTGAGGTTCCACTACATTCTTCAAATAATTGGCCGTTTCTTCATTCGAAATGGAAGGCACCTTCTGTCCAGGGACATCAACCAAGCAACGAACTTCTGTACTACTGATTGGATAAAGTAAGATAGGCGAAGGATCAGCTTGAACAACATGCCCATGATTCACACAAGGGAGGTCACTGTTTTCCAACACCAAACCGACAAAGCATGAAGCGGCATCCACCTAAATCACATAAAGACTTTGTTTTAGAGAAGAGAAAATTGATACAATGAAATGTGAGAACCGGGGGAAATTAAGCATGATGTGGAGTATTCACCTTAGGATTATGAAGTGTGCGTATTGAGTTCGATAAACAGCCATCACTCACAATGGTGAGAGGAGCATAAGCCATATCTTCGACACCATTCTTACTCTTGTACCCTTTTCTTCAAGTAGGGATGCTACTGTCCCTTGTTCCAGTCATACACTGAGATAGAAAAAGGTAACACGTTAGTAAAAAATCAAATGGTCTCGGCATGGGTGAACCATGCAACTGCATGGGTTTGTTTTGACCTTTTTTGGCCGTTAGTAGCCGTTGCAAATTTTACTGTCCCTTGTTCCAGTCATACACTGAGATAGAAAAAGGTAACACGTTAGTAAAAAATCAGCATTACTACAATAGACTTGTGTTACAGCACCAGCTAAGGTAAACTATAGAGTAAAAATCTTCCTCATTTACATTACTAGGTTAAAAAAAGGGCATATTTTGCCAGAGTTGCACCCTTTTTTCTCATTTTTTATATAAAACGGCCATTATGAAAACTTCTACCAGAAACGTCGGAGTGAAATTTGCCCAAGGGAAGACATAGCTCAATTAATTTCAAATAGCCTCCTGATTGTAAAAGTTCACCTACAATTCGATCTGGCTCGGACAAGTCTCTTTCTATCACATGGACACGTCATGCGTCCTTCATTTATTAACCGAAAATGAAGTGTTGATCAGACAAAAACTCTTGTATACTAATCTAAAAATGCAATATGGGCTAAAAAGTATAAGAAGTATCCTAGTTGTTACTTTTCCGAGAGTATGAGCCAAAGAGTATGAGCCAAAGCGGCACCAGCAACTCCAGCACCGACAATAACGATGTCCGTGTTAACGGAGGTGTTAATGCTGTCATTTTTACGTAGAATCTTCGAACTTTTGTTCTTTGTATTTCTCCACAGACTGTTCGACAAAACAAATCCCAGTATAAACAAATAAAGAAGCAACAAAGAAGCAATTAAAAAAACCTACAATATACTGATCAATTGCTATGATTATGTCGTTCAAAACCAACAACTATATAAATTAAAAAATAAAATTTGGTCCATGCGACCACATGGCACGCATGGTCATATAACAAGATCAAATGGTCTCGGCATGGGTGAACCATGCAACTGCATGGGTTTGTTTTGACCTTTTTTGGCCGTTAGTAGCCGTTGCAAATTTGAACTTGGTGAATTTTCACTTGATTGTTTGGCACCATTTCGTACTTCTGGTCGATGGCTATATATAGGAGAGCCATGTTTGAGGGAAAGATGTTAGAAAAACATCTTGCAATCCATACTTTGTTCTAAGAACAATAAAAAAATCCATAGTTACTTTCATATTCAAAACTTGTGTTCTTCAAGTTTTCAAGGATTTTCACTTGTACTTTGGTGATTAATTCTTGTTAAAATCCTACAAACCATTTGACATCAACCTTCGAAGCATCTCAAATCAATAAGAGAATGGACAAATATTGTTTGAGGACAATGATATCGTGTTCAAGCCATTCGTTTATACAAGTTCGTGATTATCTTGTTCTTGGTGTTGCCGGTTCATATTTCGTGATTTCTACTCCGACCCGATGAAATTTTTTACATCAATCTCAAACGAAAGTTTCTGCAATGGAAAGCGAGAGAATGATGGCGACAATCAAACTCATGAATCAAGATTCGGTGTGGTTAGATCAGTTCGATGGAACGAGCTTCACTCGATGGAAAGACAAATTGAAGTTTCTTCTCACTGCATTGAAGATTTTCTACATCCTAGATCCGAATCTTGCGCTACTACCGGAACCTACGAATGGAGAAATCGAAGCGGTGAGAAATAAAAGACAAAAGTGCCAAGAAGATGAGTTAATATGTCGCGATCACATTCTCAACGCATTATCAGATCGTTTGTATGACTTATATACAAACACAACTTCGGCAAAAGAAATTTTGGATGCGCTCGAAGGTAAGTATAAGCGGAAGAAGAATGTACAAAGAAATTTTTAATTTCTAAGTACTTCGATTTTAAATTTTTAGAGAATATTCTCCTTCTTCCCTAAATACATGAAATGCAAGTAATTGTCAATAAGTTAAATGTGGTAAAAATTGAAATATCAGAGACCTTTCAAGTGGGGGCCATAATTGTCAAACTTCCTGGAACTTGGAAATGATACTGAAAGAAGATAATGCATAGTTCCGAAAATTATTCTTTAGAACAACTATAAAAACATCTTCGGATTGAGGAAGAGTTGAGAATGCGTGATAAAAGTGATTCTCATGAGAGCACTTCCAAAGTAAATGTTGTAGAAAAATCTAAACACCAACAAAAAGAAGCCTTCGATGAACCTTAATAAGTTCAAGAAGAAGACCAAAGGAGGATGATTTGTTTATGGGAAATCTGGACACTACGCAAAAGATTGTAGACCTCAAAATCACAACAACTCCAAGGGTAAAGTAAATTCCATCCAAGAAGGTAAGATTGTGGCCACCGTGAATGAAATAAATGCAATTAAGGGAAAGGTTCCCGATTGGTGGTATGATACTTCTGTCATGGTACATGTATCATATGACAAATCTTTGTTCAAAACATACAATGAAGTGAATGGAGACTAAGAGATCCAAATGGATAACGAGGTGCGGTCCAAAGTAATTGGAAAAGGAAGTGTGGAAATTATCTTCACTTCTGGAAAAAAATGTTACTCTCACAAATGTACTACATGTTCTGGTTATGAATATGAACTTAGTGAGTGAAAATCTTTTGGGAAAATCAGGCATTAAAAGTGTCTTTGAATCCGATAAACTTGTATTATTACTTAACGAAAAATTTGTTGGAAATAGCTATTCATGAGAAGGAATGGTCAAACTTTGTACTATTGATAATGAAATAAATAAAATTGGTTTTGCTTACTTGATTGATTTATTTTCTTTATGGCATGCTAGATTAGGTCACAAAGGTAAAAGTACCATGAAATGCGTGAGAAATTGTGACTTAATTTCATATGATGGAAATGATGTCATTAAATGCAAAACATATGTAGAAGCAAAAATGGTTAAAAAGCCTTATCAAATTATTAAGAGGACTTCTAACATATTAGAATTAATTCATTCCGATATATGTGAATTAAATGACATGCTAACAAGAGGTGGAAATGGATATTTTATAACATTTATTGATGATTGCTCAAGATATACCTGTGTATATTTGTTGAAATATAAATATGAGACCTTTGATTTGTTTAAGACTTATAAGAATGAAGTTAAAAATCACTTAAATAAAAAAATAAAGACTTTAAGAAGTGATAGAGGTGGTGAATACTTTTCTAGTGAATTTAATTTATATTGTGAACAACATGTCATAATTCACCAATATTCTGCACCTAGGAAATCTGAACAAAATGGTTTAGCTGAAAGGAAGAATAGAAACTTAGTAGAAATGATTAATGCCATGCTTTTATATGCTAAGTTGCCGTTTAATTTATGGGGTGAAACTTTATTAAGTGCATGTAGGATACTTAATAGGATTTCTTCTAAACATACAAAGGTTTCTCTTTATCAATTGTGGAAAGGAAGAAAATCGAACATTGAATACTTCAAAGTGTGGAGGTGTCTTGCTTATTGCAAGAACACAAATCCTAATATGACCAAATTGGGTCCAAAAGGTATTAAATGTGCTTTTGTTGGATATGTTAATAATAGCAAATCTTAAAGATTGCTAAACTTGGAGACCAATGTAATTATCGAATCAAGTGATGTAGAGTTCTTTGAAAATTTGTTATTATCGAATAATGAATTGAAGGAAAATATTGAAAATATCCCTAGCTCAAGTGGAACACGTGATGAAATATCTTCTAAAGATATTGATGAGTCTAGTGAACCATGAAGAAACAAGAGAACTCAAGTTGAAAAGTCTTTGGGACCGAATGAAATTGATTCTCAACTTATCTTCTTTTACTTAGTAGAAGGAAATGAGTTGAATGTTGTAAGAATAATTCCTTTTGTTCTACAAGTGAAAATCGATCCTAGAACCTATAAATAAGCTATGGCTTCTCGTGATAGCATTTTTTGAAAAGATGCAATAAAGATGAAATGAATTCAATAATGTCTAATAAAACTTGAGAACTTGTTGATCTACCACCGGGATCCAAACCTATTGGATGTAAATGGGTATTTAGGAGGAAATATAATGTGGATTGCTCTTTAAATACTTTCAAAGTTGGATTAGTAGCTAAAGGATATCGACAAAAGGAAGGAATCGACTATTTTGACACTTATGCACCGGTAGCTAGAATAACATCTATTAGGATATTATTTGCATTGGTTTCAATATATGATTTGCATGTTCATCAAATGGATGTCAAGACGGTATTCTTAAATGGGGATCTCAATGAGGAGGTTTATATGGAGCAACCCAAAGGGTTCATTCTATCTGAAAATGAACATAAGGTATGCAAGTTAATAAAATTTTTATATGATTTGAAACAGACACCTAAGAAATGGCATAAGAAGTTTGACTTAGCTATAACATCATTCAGATTTAAACATAATAGCGCAGATAGATGTTTATTTTCTAAAGTGTATCATGATTATTTGACATTTATATATTTATATGTTGACGACATGTTAATTATTAGTAATCACATGGATGGTATAGAAGAAACAAAGAGGTTTCTATCTTCCACATTCAAGATGGAGGATTTTGGTCAAGTGGATACCATTTTAGGTATCAAAGTCACAAAGACTAGTGGGGGTTATTACCTAAGTCAATCACATTATATTAAGAATGTAATAAACAAGTTCAAACACTTGAATATAAAAGAATATAGTACCCCGATTGATCCAAGTTCTAAACTTATAAAGAATGATGGAAGGGCGATTGGACAATTGGAATATGCTAGTATTATAGGAAGTCTAATGTATGCAGTTCAATGCACAAGACCGGATATAGCATATGTCATAAGTAAACTTAGCAGGTTTACTAGCAATCTAAGTAATAATCATTGGAAGGTCATTGGAAGAGTTATTGGATACTTAAAAGAAAATCAAGAACCTGGGCATGCAATATACTAAATTCCTTGTGGTATTAGAAGGATTTACCGACGCTAGTTAGATATCTAGCGCGGGTGAGAGTAAATCTACTTCGGATTGGGTGTTCACTCTTGGAGGAGGTGCTGTTTCTTGGAAATCAAAGAAACAAACATGCATAACACACTCGACTATGGAGTCAGAATTCGTAGCTCTATCAGATATTAGGAAAGAGGTTAAGTGGCTAAAAGATCTCTTCACGAGATACCCTTGGGATTGAAGAATATTTCGTCAATACCTATCATATGTGATAGTCAAGTCACATTAGTAAAAACATATAATGAGGTATACAACGAAAAGTCTAGACACGTGAGTTTTAGACATAACTATGTAAGGAAATTAATCAATGATGGAATAATTTTCCTAAATTCTGTAAGGTCAATTAAGAATTTGGCGAATCTTTTGATTAAACCTCTAAACAGAGATTTAGTAGCATCTATTTCAAGTAAGATGGGGTTGAAACTCCTTAACTAAAAAGGTTCACCAATGATAGTAATCCTACTTATCATTGCTCAAAAGGTAATTTACTGGTTCAAAGGGTAACAACAAGTCATTCGATATGTGGATAGTTGCAGCATTACTAAAATCTGCAATAATCCTATCCTAATTAAAATAATGCTGGTTGTTACTGAAATGGGGGATGAGCTTTAAACTCTTAATGAGGTTCAGTGTTAAAACACAAGTACCTCTAAAAGTAACAAAGGTACTGGAAGAACTTCACCTAAACAATTTTCAAGGTGGTGCCGCCTTAATAGAAAGTTGGAGTTTCTCTCTTAAAAGATTGTTGAAAAGGATAAGCACAATGTCATAAAAGCGCTAAGCGAGTTATGAGGAACTTGAGAACACGTGGTATTCATATATGTGTTCTTACTAGTATCGTCATATGAAATAACTAATTCAAAGCTACACGCTATCTTTGATTCTGACTATCCTTTGTTTGAATTACACTATGGTTAGATTCAAATCGAAAGATATATAATCCTTATACATAAGTATTATATACTATGAATATGATACTTGTTAATTTTGAATAAGTGTGAGATTGCTATGATTATGTTGTTCAAAATCAACAATTATATAAATTTTAAAAAAAAAATTGGTCGATGTGACTGCATGACATATAGCCATGCGGTCGCATGGCCATACGCCGAGACCAAATAGTCTCAGCATGGGTGAACTATGCTACCACATGGGACCGCATTTTGACCGTTATTGGCCGTTTTTTACCTTTGCAAATTAGAACTTGGTGACTTTTCACTTGATTTTTCGCAACATTTTGTACTTCTGGTCGATGACTATATATAGGAGAGCCATGTTTGAGGGAAAAATATTAGAAAAATATCTTGCAATCCATACTTTGTTCTAAGAACAATCAAAAAATCCATATTTATTTTCATATTCAAACCTTGTGTTCTTAAAGTTTTCAAGGATTTTCACTTGTACTTTGGTGATTAATTCTTGTTAAGGCTTGTTAAAATCCTACAAACCATTTACCATCAACCTTCGAAGCATCTCAAATCAATAGAAAAATGGGTAAATATTGTTTGAGGATAATAATATCGTGTTCATGTCATTCGTTTATACAAGTTTGTGATTATCTTGTTCTTGGCGTTGTCGGTTCATATTTCATGATTTCTACTCTAACCCAGTGAAATTTTTTACATCATCAATCATCAACATAATATATATATATATATCAAACGATCAAGATGACTTTAAAGAATCTGGTTGATAGTATCTCTCTATTGGATTTATATGGTTTCAACTTATTATGGCGCCTTTATATATATATATATATATATATATATCAAACGATCAAGATGACTTTAAAGAATCTGGTTGATAGTATCTCTCTATTGGATTTATATGGTTTCAACTTATTATGGCGCCTTTATATATGGAAATGTACATGTTTTATCCAAGCTTAAGTCATATTTACGATAGGTTGAGTTTGAATACCGACCTACAATATAAATTAGCTTTCAATGAGAAAGTAGATTGTTAGATCGAGTCTAAATTCTATCAAAGCATAATTTTATTTTATTTTATTCATTTATTTATTTATTTTGTTATATTTGGTGACAATCAACTATTTTTGTGAATGAAGATTGGTTTAATTTTTGTTCCGGACAAGAAATAAAATTGTTAGATTAGTCACCAAATTAATGAGAACTCCCACACGAACTACTGCCTGACTGAACGGCGAAAATGTAATTAAAGTCAGCATATCAAATCACTAAATAATAATAATAATAATAATAATAATAATAATATAAGTTATAATTTATATAATTAAAAAAAATTCCTTCCACAAAAGGTAAATAACAGAATAAATTTTCCACGTTGAAATTCTAGGAAAGTAATCAAATGAATATTTCCACTACCAAAAAAGTTGGCAGAAGTTTACATTAATGTGAATTCATCGATCATAGACTCATCAACCATAAATTTAGGCTCTCTTAAAAACGTATACAAATTAAGCATGGTTCATAATAAATTTGGAGATGGCTACATGAATTATTTATCGGTACTACGATCGATTCAATTATTAAATTTATTGATATCTTTAAAATACTATTGAATTCTTAGTGACTGCAATAAACTATGATAGTTTTGATCTACTCCTCCCTCTTCCAATGTAGTCATGAAGTCCATGCCACTCCTTATTTTTTTTTATTTAATGTAAATGTATTTATCGTACTAGTTCATCAAATGATAATTTTAGTTTCTTATCTTGTTTTCTAACTTGTTTTATACGAATCTTACGATTTTATTTATTTTTATTTTTATTTTTATTGCTAAAAATAACTGTTAAACAAACAAATTTAACTAAGACGATTAATAGACAGTATGGGACATTAATGGCAATTGGAAATAGGGAAAATTAAGTAATACTAGGTGTTTAAATATCATAATTCAAAAGTCAGGGATGAAGTTTCATTATGCATAAATCAGATATCAATATAATAATTAAATATTAAACATATCCACCTACCCCAACTCCCAGACCCTAGGTATTGAATCACAGCTTCCTTCTCTCTCCCTTCTCTCTTCTTTTTCACTGATTATTGCCATCTCCGACGCCACGCCTTCTGCGACGATGTCGTGCTTTCTCTGTTTACTCTCCAGCCGTCAAGTCACCATCATTTACGTTGACAATTTCACAGTAAGATATCACCGTGGGAGATCACCAGCGATTATCACATTTAGGTTGGCAATTTCAGATGTATGAGAACGACACATCCCCTCTCTATTCACACATTTTCTCTCTCTACTCACATATTTCCTGCAATGTCCAAGCCACCACTATCGGCATTGATAACAGAAAAATAAAGGAAGGAATGAGCCGCTCTGTGCAGTAGGTTGCGATTTTATGTGGGGTGTATGCGATGACGGTGTGTTGATAGTGTGGTGAAGGTGATACAGTAGATCTAGGTAGGACGGCGGTGTTGGTGATGTAGCGACGGTGCTTGTGTTGGCACTTGACAGTGATGATGTGGGTGGTGTTGGTATGGTTGGGAGGTGGTGTATTATTGGGTATGTTTGGTGGTGGTTCTAGTTGTAGCTGTTCTTAGCGATAGAGACGTTGTGGGTTGGGTATTGTTGGTGTATTTAGTGGTGATAGTCGTGGTGGTTTCTGGCGACAGTGGAGGTGGTTGTTGATGGTTGGAGAGTTGATGGAGTCAATTGTTGTGGCTTTTGTTGGAAGATGATTAGATCTGGTGGTGGCGATTGTTGTTGGTGGTGTTGTCGTGGTGTTGGTGTTGGTGGCGACGATGACGATGACGGTGACGGGGTAAAGGTGGTGGAAAGTGGTGGTTGTTGCGGGCATAGGTGTTGGTGGTGTGATCGCCGCCTGTTTTGTGTGGAAGTGTATTGGTGCAGTGTTCAGGTGTTTGTTGGTTTTTAGAATGGTGATGGATGCGGTGGTGGTGTTGGGTAGTGATGGTTGGGTAGCCTGTTTGGCTTAGTGTGGTGGTTGTTGAGGTATTTTAGTTAGGTTTGTCGATTTTTGGAGTGGTGGTGGTGGTTGTGATGTTGTTGTGGCGGGGTAGGGTAGTTTTCGTGACCAAGTATTGTAGTAGATTGGGATTAGGCGTTTGGTGTCTGTGACCAACTATTTGGTCCCCTATGACTGACTATTAAACTGTAACCTTAAAATTCGATCATTTAAGATGTATTCCGTGACAATCAAATTTGAAAATATGTGACCTATACTTATAATTTTTTGGATTTGTAAATTGTGACCTTAAAATTCGATCATTTGTGACTTAAAAAAGTAATCTGTGACCATCAAATTTGAAAGTATGTGACATGTAACTTATAATTTTTTGGATTTGTAACTAATGACATAAACTGTGACCTATAAAATTTTCGATTTGTGACCTCGACATAATTTGTCACCAATTAATTTGATAATATATGACCAATAAATAAGTTCTGATATATAACTATGTTCATGTGACCATTAATT
>NW_019251186.1:0-1283 GCF_002742605.1 Olea europaea var. sylvestris
AGGGCATTAACCATTATGCTTATGGTTGATAAAGAGTACTAGATGTTGCTTGAATGTAAATTGATGTACTGGATTATTGGTTTCAGGTCTTTCAAAGATACTTTGTTTGCTTCCTGTATTGTGTATTTAAATTCAGGTTTCACTCCGTTAACTGTGAAACTTTGGTTTGAATCAATTTTGTTAACTATGAGCATACATGCGCGGATTCTGTTAACTATGAGCAAACTACAAACACTTGAGCCCAGTTAACTATTCTTAATTAATTAGCTTCTATTGGTTAGCCATACTTTGGAACACAAGAAAAATTATCGACTTAAACAAATTATTTGATATTATACGTACATCAAATATACTATAAAAGCCTTGCATATACATAGCTTGCAAGATCATCTTCCTTAAGAAAAACCAAATTAGTAATTGAAATTACATTGTTAGCCACTACCCGAGATCAATGACAATTTCATTTCTTTAATTGAAATTACAATTTCATTCGAATGAAAAAGCTTCAGCTCAGGCCGGGGAATTTCCATTCTTTTCCCATTTGGTGACGTGCTTTCCTCGTTTGCGTATAGTCATATTCATAGCAATCTCCATGTGTTGTTCATAAGTTAACCAGCTATGACAAACTCCATAATTCTTCCCACTCATTTTAAGCTGGGAATCAAACACCAAACAAAATGAAAAGCACAACATATCTATCTTCTTTCGATGAAGGAAAGGATTCATCAAGTCCTATCTCAAAAATTTCATTGCACACAAAGTTGTACAATTTGAGAAACCATCCAAGAGTCTCCCCCCAAAGAAAGAAATTATATTCTCAAAATGCTTGTGTAACTGGCCCCCCAAATTTTAAAATGGATGAATTTAAGAACAAGAAGGCCATGGGAAGATGTCATCAAAAAATAGTTCCAAACAAGTTTCTGTCATCGACTTGGCCCTACGAAACAAAGATTTATTTGGTATTTCAGAAATCATGTGTCCAAATACTAATAGATGCATGGGGATTATTTCAGAAATAAGAAACAATAACTCAGATTTCGTTTTGTTTATCCTGTGGAAGTAATGAGAGCAAATTTACAGGAGTACTTGTTCTAACTCTTGACAAAACCATAATAGAATGGAGACACAGATTTTGCATCACTTTATGCATTTTTTTAGCGACCTTAACAGCATTTGGAAGACATTTATCGGGATCATCTAGTAAAAAATGAATGGCAATCCCATATTCTCGAAAAAAATTCACAAATTCAAAATGAATGGCAACCCATATACTCAAAAAAAAT
>NW_019251187.1:0-1282 GCF_002742605.1 Olea europaea var. sylvestris
TTCTTCGTACGCCGACAATCCAAGCGTTCCAAATTTGCAAGTGCTCACTCTTTCGAAAAATGGCCGAAATCCCTCTTACATCATGACGAAGTGGTGAGTTCAATCGAAAACGGTCGCTACATTTCGAAAAAGGACTACGGGCCCAAAACGAACACCGGGTGCAAAAGCTACGCTCAATTCTTCGTACGTCGACAATCCAAGCGTTCCAAATTTGCAAGTGCTCACTCTTTCGAAAAATGGCCGAAATCCCTCTTACATCACGACGAAGTGGTGAGTTCAATCGAAAACGGCCGCTACATTTCCAAAAAGTTCTTATGGGCCCAAAACGGACACCGTGTGCAAATGTTACGCTCAATTCTTCATACGCTGACAATCCAAGCGTTCCAAATATGCAAGTGCTCATTCTACCGAAAAATGGCCGAAATCCCTCGTACGTCACGACGAAGTGGTGAGTTCAATCCAAAATGATCGCTACATTTCCCAAAAGGACTTACGGGCTAATAACGGACACCGGGTGCAAAAATTACGCTCAATTCTTCGTACGCCGACAATCCAAGCGTTCCAAATATGCAAGTGCTCATTCTACCGAAAAATGGCCGAAATCCCTCGTACGTCACGACGAAGTGGTGAGGTCAATCCAAAATGATCGCTACATTTCCCAAAAGGACTTACGGGCTAATAACGGACACCGGGTGCAAAAATTACGCTCAATTCTTCGTACGCCGACAATCCAAGCGTTCCAAATATGCAAGTGCTCATTCTACCGAAAAATGGCCGAAATCCCTCGTACGTCACGACGAAGTGGTGAGGTCAATCCAAAATGATCGCTACATTTCCCAAAAGGACTTACGGGCTAATAACGGACACCGGGTGCAAAAATTACGCTCAATTCTTCGTACGCCGACAATCCAAGCGTTCCAAATATGTAAGGGCTCACTCTTTCAAAAAATGGCTGAAATCCTTCATACGTCACGATGAAGTGGTGAGATCAATCCAAAACTGTCGCTACATTTCCAAAAAGGACTTACGGGCCCAAAACGGACACAGTGTGCAAAAGTTACGCTCAATTCTTCGTATGTCGACAATCCAAGCTTTCCAAATATGCAAGTACTCACACTTTCGAAAAATGGCCGAAATCCCTCATACGTCATGACGAAATGGTGAGTTCAGTCCAAAACGGTCGCTACATTTCCAAAAAGTACTTACGGGCCCAAAACGAACACTGGGTGCAAAAGTTACACTCAATCCTTCGTACGTGGGCAATCCAAGCGTTCCAAATATG
>NW_019251188.1:0-1282 GCF_002742605.1 Olea europaea var. sylvestris
CCAAAGTACAGGAAGTGGTCGCCCAACTGGGAAGGACCATACAAAATAAGCAATGTATTGCCTAATGGAGCATACCACTTGGAGGATTTAAATGGCACCAAGCACGTAAGATTCATTAATGGCAAATATTTGAAAAAATATGTTCCTTCTTTCTGGGAATGGGAACAGATAAAAACATAACCGAACATTCTGGACGATCAAAAATAATAAAGACAGAGCGAAATACGTTCAAATAAAGTTCTTTATTACCAAACGTTCATTACAAGGATGTAAAAGATACAAGTAATAGGCTTGTTACAAGATACAACTAAAGTAAGATGATCTCCTAGCCGATCACTGAGTAAGTTTCACACTGCCTTCCTAAATGCATCGCTGCGGTGGTGGAATTGACGAGTGAGAGGGTGTACTGGCCTCACCACCCTCCTAAATGCATCGCTGCAATAGCGAGCAAATGGCTGAGAAGCACTCTCAGCAGGCAAACTGAGAAACACTCTCAGCAAGCAAAATGGCCTATGAGCAGCCCAGAAATTGTCTTCCATCATTGACTCCTTATGAAGAACAAATAGACGATGGGAAGAATTTTGCAGGAAAAAACTTTGCTGCAGGCCAGAAAACATTTTCTATACCTCCCATACCAAAGGTGACATCAAAGTAAATGTAAGGCGGACGGACTAAACAGTCCATCTTCGGATCAGATTGATCGCCAGAATGCCAAGAAATGGCAGCAAATTGGTTTCGAATAAGAAAATGAGGAGGTGAAGATAGAAGATGAAAAATGCTAAACATTTATAAGGGGGTGAAGATGAAGAGACAGAATATGAACAGCCACATTTCTGCCTAATAGACGGAAATAAATGACCTTAAGTCTCGGTAACAGTAGTGGGAATATCAAAAGGGAATGGACAAAATTCTTAATGCAAAGCAGTTAAATGCTTGAAGAATTGATGATTAGAAAATAAACATCAAATAAATGCACAAGAAATTAATGTTCATTAATAAGGGACAAAAGTACAAAAAAGAAAAGACATCATGTGTCTTAATTACAAACTACCCCATAAGGAACGAATTCGTTCCCTAAGTTTTTCCCAATCCTCGTTCTGTCGGGAGGAAGTGATGTTCAATTCAGCCGCAACATCATCATCATCAACCTCCAGCTTCTTGTACTGTTCGACCAAAGATTTAGTTCGCTCAATCCCCTAAGAGGCGTTGCGCTTTTTAGCGGCCATCCTCGCCCTGCAATCGTCCATTTTGGCTTGAAGTTCCCTCATTTGAGCAGCCAAGT
>NW_019251189.1:0-1282 GCF_002742605.1 Olea europaea var. sylvestris
TCATTTTTCGTATTTTCTTCACACATGTACATTTTCCTTATTTGGGTGGAAAACCAATTCTAACCTTTCCATCTTTTTTTTTTTTTAATTATTTTCAGCAATGAGAACAAATTTTATCCACAATTGTAAAAAATTATATCCCTTAAATTGACAAAGTTCATGTAAAATAAAGCCAAATGAACCCCAAAATGTAGATGATTTTTGGATCTTTTTTTTTTTTTGGGGCAATGAAAACAAATTCTAGGAACAATTGTAGAAGTGAATATCCTTTATATTGACAATTTTCATGAAAACAAAGTCAAACGAACGCCAAAAAAAACTTTTATTTTAACATTTTCTAGGTGAAAATTTATATTAATCAAACACTATTAATTGACAATTCTCACTAAAACAAATTCTAGGCAATTCAATTTCCTTCAATACGTTTTCTTTTTATCCAAATCCATCTTTGCAATCAAACGAATCCTTAGTATAAATAAAAGATTTAGCGAAATTAAAAAAAATCGAATCCCAGGAATGTACTATGCAATAGCATAGTTCATTTCAATTTTTGCAAACCCTCAATTTGGCCTTAGTATTAAGATATGTGGTTGCAAAGCTTTAAACTTGACACCTATTTTTCCATGTGTAGAATTTCGTGACGATTCTAGATTATACTCATGGGCAAAAATTCGACACTCGAGCTGAAAGTTATGCACGTTTTCATCCACACTGCTAGTCTTTTCCATATATCTTCCAAAGTTTGAATCAAGTTGTTCCAAATTGTTTCCTCTCCCGAGCCCAACACGAAACTTGTTCCTTTGCTCGCCAAGATCAATGCTTCATCGATTGTAGCTTAAATGAGCAATCTCATTGTTTCTTTGATCCGCTTTGCTCATGTATTCGCTGCATTTCTTGTCCATCGTCCAAATTGCGGGCATCTTGTCAAATTCTAACAATGCATAATCCAAATCCATTTAAGCAAAACTACTTAAATCTTCACTGTCACAACTAGAATCTAATACTGTGATCCAAGAACAGAATATCATACTTCATGGATGCCATCAAGAACAAAAAATCTTAAACAAACCAAACCAAAGCTCTAGTGCCATTTGTTAAAAGGGTTAATAGCACAAAACATCCCTACGTTTGGCACTTGTTGCGGAAAATGTCCTTACGTTTTATTTTTTTTACGTTTTCGCCTTTATTTCAACGTTTCATTGCAAAAAACATCCTTCCATCCATCTGCCATCTATTTCTAATTAAATGCACCCTTGGCTCATTTTTAATTTCAAGCTTAAAG
>NW_019251190.1:0-1282 GCF_002742605.1 Olea europaea var. sylvestris
GTTTCGAGCTAAATTTGGAAGTTAAGGTGAATTTAATGAATTTTTAGTAATGTAAAGTTTGGGAGATTTTCAATTGTATTTTTCGATCTCTCGAATAAAGTATTCTATTGTTACCGAGATCTATAGGTTATGGAACATATGGAGGATGTGTTGGATAGTTTAAAGTCTAAGATGATCGTCTAATGTAAATTTTATTAAATTGTGGAATGGTATCTTTAAGTTATAATATTAATTGAAGGTCTTTGTGCAATATACAAGAAGGCTTATGCATTGGTAATAGGTCAATGGGCTCTTTATGGAATAAGAGTAAAGAATTACCATGGATTAAATATTATTATTATATTTTCATAGAAAGAAAGAGCACCAAAATTGTGTGGGTTTAGAAATGCCAAAAGTTTTGCTATCAGATTACATTATGATGAAATACGTACTCTTGTATCTAAAGTTGATGAGAGCCTGCTTTATGATAATGAATTATATTAAGGTTTAGAAAGTATGCTAAAATAAATGATGAATTATGGTTATTACCATAGATTGTTAAAGATGTATGATTAAGGTACATTTTATTGTTGGTTATATTGGGGTTGGAGTTCGAAATTGTGGTGTTATATTCTTGCGAGAAACATCGATACTTATATATCACCGTAGTTTAAGGTATATGTCAATTTGAAAGGGTCGAACTTGAAGTTGTGTATATATTATCATTGGTTGATATAGAATTAAAAGAAAAGGAATATCATATTGAGCTATCTCAATTGTTGTTGGGGATGACTAGAATTTTAGAAAACCATGAATAATTGAAATTTTTGCAGATAATGTTAATTTAGAATTGGAGTAGCTACCCACAAACATTTTTCGATTTGGGGTTCCAAATATACAGAATGGAGACAAAATGGTATTTGAATCATTATTGATAGATCGATAAAGGTTATAAGAATTCTTTCAAATGATATAGTTAGTTTATGAGAATTATTAAATTATATTTAGATAAGATTTCCGTTTATATGAAGTTTACAATGAGGTTATCTGATATTTAATAAGGTATGGTCTATTTTTTTCTAAGGCTTAGTAAGTAGATATCAGATTTAATTTATGCTTTAACATTGCTAGTGAAGTCAAAGAGAGCTTAGCTAGATAAGATGCCTAGATATGAAAGAATCAAGTTATGTCTAGTTAGAGGTTGCTAAAAAACTTATTCGTTATGTGTGCTTTATACAATTATATGCTCGAATTCTAGTTGATAGAATTTCGAGGACAAAGTTCTTTGAAGGGGGTAAGATTG
>NW_019251191.1:0-1282 GCF_002742605.1 Olea europaea var. sylvestris
AAAGGATAGTGAAATACAACCTCAAGAAAAATCTGATCAAGAAGCAGATAATAGAACAACCTGAACTTGAAATTCCTGAAACAGTTGTCTCTAATCAAGAAACATCTACAGGTACTAATTTAGATAATTACCAATTAGTGAGGGATAAAGAAAGAAGACAAGTGAAGCCCAATTTGAAATACAACTCTTCAAATTTGATGGAATTTGTCCTAGTTTCAGTTGAAGCCTTGAAGTCAGTTGAACCGGCTTCATTTGAAGAAGCGGTTAACTACAAAAATTCTGAAAGTTGGAAAAAGACTATGAGAGACAAGATCCAGTCTCTAAACAAAAATAAGACTTGGAAGTTGATTGAAAAATCAAAGAATCAAAAGGTAATCCATTGTAAATGGATCTACAAGTTAAAAGAAGGAGTAAGACCAAAAGACACTTTAACATATAAAGCTAGGTTGGTTGTGAAGGGATTTTACTCAGAGAGAGGGGATAGACTATAATGAAGTGTTCTCACCGATTATTAAGTATAAAACTATCAGGTTAGTCTTAGCCTTAGTTGTTCAGTATGATTGGAAGTTGGAGCAACTAGATGTTAAGACGGTTTTTCTTCATGGAGAGTTGGATGAATTGATTTACATGTCCCAACCTCAAGGGTTCAAGGTAAAGGAGAAATCAGAACTTGTGTGCTTGCTTAGAAAGTGATTGTATGGTCTTAAGCAGAGTCCTAGGCAATGGTATAAGAGATTTGATGCTTATATGCTTAAAATTGGTTTTAAGATAAGCGAATTTGATGCATGTCTATATTTTAATAACTCTAAAGTAGGCTGTGAAATTTATTTATTGTTATATGTAGATGACATGTTGCTTCCTAGCCCTAGTAAAGTTGAAATCATAAAGATGAAAAACCTTATAAAATTTGAATTTGACATGAAAGACGTAGAAGAGGTAAGAAAAATCATTGGCATGGTTATTAAAAGGAATATGGCTAATAATAGGATGACTATTAATCAAGAGTCTTATTTGAATAAAGTGATAACCAAGTTTGGTGTGAAATTTGCTAAGTCTAGCAATATGCCATTAGCTGCACACATGAACTTATCTTCTGCACAATGCCCTAAAACTGAAGAAGAAATGCATGAAATGAATAATTTTCCCTATGCTAATGCTATTGGGTCTGTGATGTATTCTATGATTACCACGAGACCGGATCTTACATATGCAGTTAGTTTCTTGAGTAGGTTTATATCTAACCCAGGTAAACCACATTGAACTGTACTTAAATGGCTATTAA
>NW_019251192.1:0-1282 GCF_002742605.1 Olea europaea var. sylvestris
AGCCATGATTTCAATCCAAAACGGTCGTTACATTTCCGAAAAGTACTTATGGGCCCGAAACAGACACCGCTTGCAAAAGTTACACTCAATCCTTCGAATGTCAACAATCCAAGTGTTCCAAATATGCAACTACTCGTTCTTCGAAAAATGGTCGAAATCCCTCATAGTCACGATGAAGCCATGAGTTCAATCCAAAACTGTCGCTATATTTTTGAAAAGTACTTATGGGCCCAAAATGGACACTATGTGTAAAAGTTATGCTAAATTCTTTAAACGCCGACAATCCAAATATACAAGTGCTCATTCCTCAAAAAAGGTTGAAATCCCTCATACATCATGACGAAGTCGTGAGTTCAATCCAAAACGGTCGCTACATTTTCGAAAAGTACGTATGGGCCCAAAACGGACACCGTGTCCAAAATTCTTTGAACGCCGACAATAAAAATATGTAAGTGCTCTATCCTCAAAAAATGGCCGAAATCCCTCATACGACATGATGAAGTTGTGAGTTCAATCCAAAACGTTCGCTACATTTTCGAAAAGTACTTTATGGGCCCAAAACGGACACTGTTTGAAAAAGTTACTCTCAATTCTTCGAACGTCGACAATCCAAGCGTTCCAAATATGCAAGTGCTCGTTCTTCAAAAAATGGTCAAAATCCCTCATACGTCATAATGAAGCCGTGAGTTCGATCCAAAACGGTAGCTACATTAATGACAAGTACTTGTGGGCCCAAAATGGACACCGTCTGCAAAAGTTTTGTTCAATTCCTCGAACGTCGTCAAT
Organism: Olea europaea var. sylvestris; assembly: GCF_002742605.1. Lineage (NCBI taxonomy): Eukaryota > Viridiplantae > Streptophyta > Magnoliopsida > Lamiales > Oleaceae > Olea > Olea europaea. The sequence continues at coordinate 787 of NW_019251192.1, forward strand.
CCAAATATGCAGCTGCACGCTCTTCAAAAAATGGTCAAAATCCCTCATACGTCATAATGAAGCCGTGAGTTCGATCCAAAACGGTAGCTACATTAATGACAAGTACTTGTGGGCCCAAAATGGACACCGTCTGCAAAAGTTTTGTTCAATTCCTCGAACGTCGTCAATCCAAATATGCAGCTGCACGCTCTTCAAAAAATGGTCAAAATCCCTCATACGTCATAATGAAGCCGTGAGTTCGATCCAAAACGGTAGCTACATTAATGACAAGTACTTGTGGGCCCAAAATGGACACCGTCTGCAAAAGTTTTGTTCAATTCCTCGAACGTCGACCATCCAAAAATGCAAGAGCTCATTCTTCAAAAAACTATCAAAATCCCTCATACATCATGAAGAAGCCGTGAGTTCAATCCAAAACGGTCGCTACATTTTCGAATAGTATTTATGGGCCCGAAACGGACACCGTTTGCAAAACTTACGCTCAATTCCTCAAACG
>NW_019251193.1:0-1282 GCF_002742605.1 Olea europaea var. sylvestris
AAAGCACGTCTACGGAAGATGAAGGATATGAAGGAAAAAAGTCAGAAATTTAAAAATTGGAAAAAGAAAAAATCTAGGTGCGAAGTGAGACATTTTGCCCGAGATTCGAGATTAGGCAGTGCCTAAGCGCCGCTTAGACGAGCTTTTTAGAGCACTAGCTGATAGAATTTCACCAAACCTGCTGATGCAGAAATCAGCAGCATCTGGTTGACCTTTTATTTTTTTGCGCCATTGTCCAATAAAAAACTTCTATGGGAATTATGGCCAATTTCAAAAAGATAACATATCTAAACAGGTTTGAAACATAATTGCTGTAGTTCAAGGGCTCGACAAATTTTAGTTTCAAACACCAAGTTTTACTGTATTGAAGGTTCCCACTCATTTGCTCATTGTTGCAATCATGTCATCAATTATTTTTCGTTGCTTTCTTGTCATTAACCTTCGATTAATTAGCCCTGAGGATAATTTTTGTCCTAATATTTCGTTAACGTGCTTTGAAATGGAGGATAATTATTTTGCTTAACTTTTTTGTGATGGGTTATATTCACACCACATCTTTGTACAAATGCACAATATTTTGATTACATTAAGAGTCAATAACATTTATTCAACGCTGCACTTATATTCTTTATTTTTTCTTCCTCTCATTCCTCCTTTTAACATTTTGTTGATCAGAAAATTTTGTTCTTAATCATGATTTTAGTCCAAAAATATTATTAACGTGCTTTAAAATTAGGGTCCAATAATCTTCAATATTGTTTATCAAACGTGCTTCACGTACACTTGACTCAAAAGTTACACTTACCATAAACTCATTTGATAGAGCATTTGCTTCCACTTCAATATTATTAATTCAATCAATGTCGCTAAACATGTCGAAAGTAAATAGTACAAAAATAGAAAAACAATTAGTTGCGCTTGTGAAGGGAAATTAATTGAACAATGTTGAAAAGAGATGCAGAATCTAATAACGACTCCAATATCGAAAATGAAACCCCAACAAACCCAAGGCCAAAAAATATTACTTTTTTTTTTCCTTTTTTATTTTTATTTTTTACTTAATGTTCAGTATTTTTGGGTCCCAGAGTGGTTGAGTAGAAGGGACACGTGAAAAAAAATGTGCATTAGAACTAGTTGTGGAGCAGAAGAAATGGTATTGTAAGGGTACTTTCGAGATAGGATTTAAACAAGAAATTGTAATACTATTTAAAATTAAGTGTGTCGATTTTTCTTTTTCTTTTATATTAATCACTTTTACCCAACAAACAAAATAAACATAGAA
>NW_019251194.1:0-1282 GCF_002742605.1 Olea europaea var. sylvestris
AGATGATGTAGAAAGGTAAATAAATCAAGATTGTTGCTAACCAAATAGAAAGTAATCGAGGCTTTTATTGGGCACGAATTCGTAGATGAGTATCTTTTCTTCTTCTTCTAAGCAAAATCCAAGTAGTCTTACTAGATTTCTGTGTTGAAGCTTGGCAACAAGAACAACTTCATTCTTAAATTCCTTAGCACCTTGCCTTGAATTTTTAGAAAGTCTCTTTACAGCTATTTCTTGTCCATTCGGAAAAGTACCCTACAACCATATTTGTGACATAGTGTTAGACAGTATAATAAATGAAATTTTGGCTCGTTTTTGTTCTTCAATATTGTCAGATACTTCTCCAACTTACCAAATAAACCATGTGTATAAAAATAATCCTGAAAATTGTTGATGAAAGGGGATAATGACCTAGAATTATGCGTTATCGTATACTAGCATACTTCGAATTGTATTTCTTTACCTTGTAAACACTTCCAAATCCACCTTCACCAATCTTGTTATTAGGAGAAAAGTTGTTGGTAGCAAGCTCAACAGTGTTCAAATCATATTGCAAGGATTCAATTATCGAAATATCATTTCCTTCGTCTACACACAAATAGCGAATCATCATAAAAAATTTCATTTTTAGTTTGGAGTGAACATGATTTCAAGTCTCGTAACCACCATTATATGCGGTAGGCTTTTCGTTTTGGATGAGATAGATTCAACACAGAATCTGAACAGTGAACATATTCAGAAATTAAACTAGATCAAAAGGATATTTTTTATGCTCTACTCTGCCTTTTGGATCCTCATATCTTACCGTTTTCCTCCTCGACAGCATCATAACGTCTCTGCTTTGCTCTCCTTGTCAAAAGGAAGCAGCCTATGAAGAAAATCAATAAGGAAACAACAGTTGGAAAAACTCTCGCAATAATAACCTGTCTTGACATTCCCCCATTTCCTGCACCCAAAACACGAAAATTGGTACAGATTTTGTACCTTTGAATTAGAACCAGAAAATTAAAATTTTGTATGGTTTCATTTTTTTCTGTATTGCATATGCTGTTTTATTAGTTAATCATAAGGCTACTGTTTAAGAGTGAGGATGCTACCTTCATTGGTTGTAGGCGGGGGTCGATTAGGCAGTGTTGGTGCTGGTGCAGGGGCCAAAGTAGAATTATAAAAGTGGTACATCTCATACCTTATTTTACAGCTGGCGAAATTTACTCTTGCTCCTTGATTAAGATCACAACATGCCGGGAAATTCGAGATACAATCTTGAAGGCAGGCATTGCATTGA
>NW_019251195.1:0-1282 GCF_002742605.1 Olea europaea var. sylvestris
TTTTTGGAAATGTAGCGACCGTTTTGGATTGAACTCACCACTTCGTCATGACGTATGAGGGATTTCGGCCATTTTTTGAAAGTATGAGCACTTGCATATTTAGAACGCTTGGATTGTCGGAGTACGAAGAATTGAGCGTAACTTTAGCACCCGGAGTTCGTTTTGGGCCGGTAAGTACTTTTTGGAAATAGAGCGACCGTTTTGGATTGAACTCACCACTTCGTCGTGACGTATGAGGGATTTCAGCCATTTTTCGAAAGAGTGAGCACTTGCATATTTGGAGCGCTTGGATTGTCGGCGTACGAAGAATTGAGCGTAACTTTTGCACCCGCTGTCCGTTTTGGGCCTGTAAGTCCATTTTGGAAATGTAGCGACCGTTTTCGATTGAACTCACCACTTCGTCGTGACGTATGAGGGATTTCGGCCATTTTTCGAAAGTGTGAGCACTTGCATATTTGGAACGCTTGGATTGTCGGCGTACAAAAAATTGAGCGTAACTTTTGTACATGGTGTCCGTTTTGGGACCATAAGAACTTTTTGGAAATGTAGGGACTGTTTTGGATTGAACTCACCACTTTGTCGTGACGTATGAGGGATTTCGGCCATTTTTCGAAAGTGTGAGCACTTGCATATTTGGAACGTTAGGATCGTCGGCGTACGAAGAATTGAGCGTAACTTTTGCACACGGTGTCCGTTTTGGGCCCGTAAGTACTTTTTGGAAATGTGGCAACCGTTCTGGATTGAACTCACCACTTCGTCGTGACGTATGAGGGCTTTCCGCCATTTTTTGAAAGTGTGAGCACTTGCATATTTGGAACGTTAGGATTGTCGGCGTACGAAGAATTGAGCGTAACTTTTGCACACGGTGTCCGTTTTGGGCCCGTAAGTACTTTTTGGAAATGTAGCAACCGTTCTGGATTGAACTCACAGTCGTGACGTATGAGGGCTTTCAGCCATTTTTTGAAAGTGTGAGGACTTGCATATTTGGAACGTTTGGATTGTCGGCGTACGAAGTATTGAGCGTAACTTTTGCACACGGTGTCCGTTTTGGGCCAGTAAGTACTTTTTGGAAATGTAGCGACCGTTTTGGATTGAACTCACCACTTCATTGTGACGTATGAGGGATTTTGGCCATTTTTCGAAAGTGTGAGCACTTGGACATTTGGAACGTTTGGATTGTCGACGTACGAAGAATTGAACGTAACTTTTGCACACGGTGTCCGTTTTGGGCCCGTAAGTACTTTTTGGAAATGTACCGACCGTTTGGGATTGAACTCACCAC
>NW_019251196.1:0-35234 GCF_002742605.1 Olea europaea var. sylvestris
AACTTTTTAAAACGGCATCCATTTTGAGCCCATAGGGACTTTTCAGAAATGTAACGACCGTTTTGGATTGAACTCACCACTTCGTCGTGACGTACGAGGGATTTTGGCCGTTTTTCGAAAGAATGAGCACCTGCATATTTAGAACGCTTGGAGCGTCGACAGACGAGGAATTGAGCGTAACTTTTGCACACAGTGTCCGTTTTGGGGCCATAAGTACTATTTGGAAATGTAGTGACCGTTTTGGATTGAACTCACCACTTTGTCGTGACGTACGAGGGATTTTGGCCATTTTTTGAAAGAATGAGCACTTGCATATTTGGAGTGTATGGATTTACCGCGTTCGAAGAATCGAGCGAAACTTTAGAAAACGACGTCCGTTTCGAACCCATAAGTACTTTTTGGAAATGAAGCGACCATTTTGGATTGAACTCATCACTTCATCATGACGTACGAGGGATTTCAACCATTTTTAGAAAGAATGAGCACTTGCATATTTGGAATGCTTGGAGAGTCGACGTACGAAGAATTGAGCGTAACTTTTGCGTACGGTGTCCGTTTTGGGCCCATAAGTACTTTTTGGAAATGCAGCGACCATTTTGGATTGAACTCAGCACTTCGTCATGACGTATGAGGGATTTCGGCCATTTTTTGAAAGAATAAGCACTTGCATATTTGGAACGCTTGGATAGTGGGTGTACGAAGAATTGAGCGTAACTTTTGCACACGGTGTCCGTTTTGGGCCCATAAGTACTTTTTGAAAATGTAACGATTGTTTTGGATTGAACTCACGACTTTGTCGTGACGTACGAGGGATTTCGATAATTTTTAGAAAGAACGAGCAATTTCGAATTTAAAATGCTCGGATTGTCGGCGTTCGAAGAATCGAGCTTAACTTTTGAAAACGGCTTCCGTTTTGGGCCCATAAGTACTTTTCAGAAATGTAGCAACCGTTTTGGATTGAACTCACGACTTCATCGTGACTTACGAGTGTTTTCTGCCATTTTTAGAGAGAATGAGCACTTGCATATTTGGTTTGCTTGGAGAGTCGGCGTACGAAAAATTGAGCGTAACTTTTGCACACGGTGTCCGTTTTGGGTCCATAAGTACTTTTTGGAAATGAAGCGACCGTTTTGGATTGAACTCAGCACTTTGTTGTGACGTAAGAGGGATTTCGGCCATTTTTCAAAAGAATGAGCACTTGCATATTTGGAGCGCTTGAATTGTCCGCGTTCGAAAAATTGAGCGTAACTTTTGCACACGGTGTCCGTTTTGGGCCCATAAGTACTTTTTGGATATGAAGCGATCGTTTTGGGTTGAACTCACCACTTCGTCGTGACGTAAGAAGGATTTCGGCCATTTTTCAAAAGAATGAGCACTTTCAAATTTGGAATGCTTGGATTGTCGGCGTTCGAAGAATTGAGCGTAACTTTTGCACACGGTGTCCGTTTTGGGCCCATAAGTACTTTTCGGAGTTGTAGCGATCGCTTTGGATTGAAGTCATGACTTCATTGGGGTGTACGAGAGATTTTGGCCATTTTTCGAAAGAATGAGCACTTGCATACTTGGAACGCTTGGAGATTTGGCATACGAAGAGTTGAGCGTAACTTTTGCACACGGTGTCCGTTTTGGGCCCATAAGCACTTTTTGGAAATGCGGCGACCATTTTGGATTGAACTCGCCACTTCACCGTGACGTAAGAGGGATTTTGGCCATTTATCGAAAGAATGAGCACTTGCATATTTAGAAAGCTTGGAGTGTCGACCGACGAAAAATTGAGCGTAACTTTTGCACACGGTGTCCGTTTTCTGCCCATAAGTACTTTTTGGAAATGTAGCGACCATTTTGGATTGAACTCGCCACTTCACCGTGACGTAAGAGGGATTTTGGCCATTTATCGAAAGAATGAGCACTTGCATATTTAGAAAGCTTGGAGTGTCGACCGACGAAAAATTGAGCGTAACTTTTGCACACGGTGTCCGTTTTCTGCCCATAAGTACTTTTTGGAAATGTAGCGACCATTTTGGATTGAACTCGCCACTTCACCGTGACGTAAGAGGGATTTTGGCCATTTATCGAAAGAATGAGCACTTGCATATTTAGAAAGCTTGGAGTGTCGACCGACGAAAAATTGAGCGTAACTTTTGCACACGGTGTCCGTTTTCTGCCCATAAGTACTTTTTGGAAATGTAGCGACCATTTTGGATTGAACTCGCCACTTCACCGTGACGTAAGAGGGATTTTGGCCATTTATCGAAAGAATGAGCACTTGCATATTTAGAAAGCTTGGAGTGTCGACCGACGAAAAATTGAGCGTAACTTTTGCACACGGTGTCCGTTTTCTGCCCATAAGTACTTTTTGGAAATGTAGCGACCATTTTGGATTGAACTCGCCACTTCACCGTGACGTAAGAGGGATTTTGGCCATTTATCGAAAGAATGAGCACTTGCATATTTAGAAAGCTTGGAGTGTCGACCGACGAAAAATTGAGCGTAACTTTTGCACACGGTGTCCGTTTTCTGCCCATAAGTACTTTTTGGAAATGTAGCGACCATTTTGGATTGAACTCGCCACTTCACCGTGACGTAAGAGGGATTTTGGCCATTTATCGAAAGAATGAGCACTTGCATATTTAGAAAGCTTGGAGTGTCGACCGACGAAAAATTGAGCGTAACTTTTGCACACGGTGTCCGTTTTGGGCCCATAAGTACTGTTTGGAAATGCACAGACCGTTTTGGATTGAACTCACTACTTCATCCTGACGTATGAGGGATTTCGACCATTTTTCGAAAGAATGAGCACTTGATTATTTGGAACGCTTGAAGAGTCGGTGGACGAAGAATTTAGCGTAACTTTTGCACACGGTGTCCGTTTTCTGCCCATAAGTACTTTTTGGAAATGTAGCGACCATTTTGGATTGAACTCACCACTTCGTCGTGACGTACGAGGGATTTCAGCCATTTTTCGAAAGAATGAGCACTTTCAAATTTGGAATGCTCAGATTGTCGGCGTTCGAAGAGTTGTGCGTAACGTTTGCAAACGGCGTCCATTTTGGGCCCATAAGTACTCTTCGGAGTTATAGCGACCGCTTTGGATTGAAGTCATGACTTCATCGTGGCGTATGAGAGATTTTGGCCATTTTTTGAAAAAATGAGCACTTGCATATTTGGAACGCTTGGATTGTCCGCGTTCGAAGAATCGGGCGTAACTTTTTAAAACGGCATCCGTTTTGGGCCCATAGGGACTTTTCAGAAATGTAACGACCGTTTTGGATTGAACTCACCACTTCGTCATGACGTACGAGGGATTTTGGCCATTTTTCGAAAGAATGAGCACCTGCATAGTTAGAACGCTTGGAGCGTCGACAGACGAGGAATTGAGCGTAACTTTTGCACATGGTGTCCATTTTGGGGCCATAAGTACTATTTGGAAATGTAGCGACCGTTTTGGATTGAACTCACCACTTTGTCGTGACGTACGAGGGATTTTGGCCATTTTTCGAAAGAATGAGCACTTGCATATTTGGAGCGCTTGGATTGTCCGCGTTCGAAGAATCGAGCGAAACTTTAGAAAACGACGTCCGTTTCGAACCCATAAGTACTTTTTGGAAATGAAGCGACCATATTGGATTGAACTCACTGCTTCGTCATAACGTACGAGGGATTTCAACCATTTTTAGAAAGAATGAGCACTTGCATATTTTGAATGCACGGAGAGTTGACGTACGAAGAATTGAGCGTAACTTTTGCGCACGGTGTCCGTTTTTGGCCCATAAGTATTTTTTGGAAATGCAGCGACCATTTTGGATTGAACTCAACACTTCGTCGTGACGTATGAGGGATTTCAGCCATTTTTTGACAGAATAAGCACTTGCATATTTGGAATGCTTGGATAGTCGGCGTACGAAGAATTGAGCGTAACTTTTGCACACGGTGTCCGTTTTGGCCCATAAGTACTTTTTTGAAAATGTAACGATCGTTTTGGATTGAACTCACGACTTCATCGTGATGTACGAGTGTTTTCTGCCATTTTTAGAGAGAATGAGCACTTGCATATTTGGAGCGCTTTTATTGTCCGCGTTCGAAGAATCGAGCGTAACTTTTGAAAACGGCGTCCGTTTTGGGCCCATAAGTACTTTTCGGAGTTGTAGCGACCGCTTTGGATTGAAGTCTTGACTTCATCATGGTGTACGAGAGATTTTGGCCATTTTTCGAAAGAATGAGCACTTGCATATTTGGAGCGCTTTTATTGTCCGCGTTCGAAGAATCGAGCGTAACTTTTGAAAACGGCGTCCGTTTTGGGCCCATAAGTACTTTTCGGAGTTGTAGCGACCGCTTTGGATTGAAGTCTTGACTTCATCATGGTGTACGAGAGATTTTGGCCATTTTTCGAAAGAATGAGCACTTGCATATTTGGAGCGCTTTTATTGTCCGCGTTCGAAGAATCGAGCGTAACTTTTGAAAACGGCGTCCGTTTTGGGCCCATAAGTACTTTTTGGACATGTAGCGACCGTTTTGGATTGAACTCACCACTTCGTCGTGACGTACGAAGGATTTCGGCCATTTTTTAAAAGAATGAGCACTTTTCAAATTTGGAATGCTTAGACTGTCGACTTTCAAAGAATTGCGCGTAACATTTGCAAATGGCGTCCATTTTTGGCCCATAAGTACTTTTCGGAGTTGTAGCGACCGCTTTGGATTGAAGTCTTGACTTCATCATGGTGTACGAGAGATTTTGGCCATTTTTCGAAAGAATGAGCACTTGCATATTTGGAACGCTTGGAGAGTCGGCGTACGAAGAATTGAGCGTAACTTTTGCACACGGTTTCCGTTTTGGGCCCATAAGTACGTTTTGGAAATGCAGCGACCGTTTTGGCTTGAACTCACCACTTCGTCGTGACGTACTAGGGATTTTGGCCATTTTTCGAAAGAATGAGCACTTGCATATTTGGAGCGCTTTTATTGTCCGCGTTCGAAGAATCGAGCGTAACTTTTGAAAACGGCGTCCGTTTAGGGCCCATAAGTACTTTTCAGAAATGTAGCGACCGTTTTGGATTGAACTCACGACTTCATCATAACTTATGAGGGATTTCGGCAAGTTTTAGAAAGAATGAGGAGTTGCATATTTGGAACGCTTGGAGAGTCGGCGTACGAAGAATTGAGCGTAACTTTTGCACACGGTTTCCGTTTTGGGCCCATAAGTACGTTTTGGAAATGCAGCGACCGTTTTGGATTGAACTCACCACTTCGTCGTGACGTACTAGGGATTTTGGCCATTTTTCGAAGGAATGAGCACTTGCATATTTAGAACGCTTGCAGAGTTGACGGACGAAGAATTGAGCGTAACTTTTGCACACGGTATCCATTTTGAGCCCATAAGTACCTTTTGGAAATGTAGCGACGTTTTGGATTGAACTCACCAATTCGTCGTGATGTACGAGGGATTTTGGCCATTTTCGAAAGAATGAGCACTTGCATATTTAGAACACTTGGAGAGTCAGCGGACGAAGAATTGAGCGTAACTTTTGCACACGGAGTCCGTTTTGCATCCATAAGTACTTTTTGGAAATGTAGCGACCGTTTTAAATTGAACTCAGCACTTTGACGTGATGTAAGAGGGATTTCGGCCATTTTTTGAAAGAATGAGCACTTGCATATTTAGAACGCTCGGAGTGTCGGCGGACGAAGAATTGAGCGTAACTTTTGCACACGGAGTCCGTTTTGCATCCATAAGTACTTTTTGGAAATGTAGCGACCGTTTTAAATTGAACTCAGCACTTTGACGTGATGTAAGAGGGATTTCGGCCATTTTTTGAAAGAATGAGCACTTGCATATTTAGAACGCTCGGAGTGTCGGCGGACGAAGAATTGAGCGTAACTTTTGCACACGGAGTCCGTTTTGCATCCATAAGTACTTTTTGGAAATGTAGCGACCGTTTTAAATTGAACTCAGCACTTTGACGTGATGTAAGAGGGATTTCGGCCATTTTTTGAAAGAATGAGCACTTGCATATTTAGAACGCTCGGAGTGTCGGCGGACGAAGAATTGAGCGTAACTTTTGCACACGGAGTCCGTTTTGCATCCATAAGTACTTTTTGGAAATGTAGCGACCGTTTTAAATTGAACTCAGCACTTTGACGTGATGTAAGAGGGATTTCGGCCATTTTTTGAAAGAATGAGCACTTGCATATTTAGAACGCTCGGAGTGTCGGCGGACGAAGAATTGAGCGTAACTTTTGCACACGGAGTCCGTTTTGCATCCATAAGTACTTTTTGGAAATGTAGCGACCGTTTTAAATTGAACTCAGCACTTTGACGTGATGTAAGAGGGATTTCGGCCATTTTTTGAAAGAATGAGCACTTGCATATTTAGAACGCTCGGAGTGTCGGCGGACGAAGAATTGAGCGTAACTTTTGCACACGGAGTCCGTTTTGCATCCATAAGTACTTTTTGGAAATGTAGCGACCGTTTTAAATTGAACTCAGCACTTTGACGTGATGTAAGAGGGATTTCGGCCATTTTTTGAAAGAATGAGCACTTGCATATTTAGAACGCTCGGAGTGTCGGCGGACGAAGAATTGAGCGTAACTTTTGCACACGGAGTCCGTTTTGCATCCATAAGTACTTTTTGGAAATGTAGCGACCGTTTTAAATTGAACTCAGCACTTTGACGTGATGTAAGAGGGATTTCGGCCATTTTTTGAAAGAATGAGCACTTGCATATTTAGAACGCTCGGAGTGTCGGCGGACGAAGAATTGAGCGTAACTTTTGCACACGGAGTCCGTTTTGCATCCATAAGTACTTTTTGGAAATGTAGCGACCGTTTTAAATTGAACTCAGCACTTTGACGTGATGTAAGAGGGATTTCGGCCATTTTTTGAAAGAATGAGCACTTGCATATTTAGAACGCTCGGAGTGTCGGCGGACGAAGAATTGAGCGTAACTTTTGCACACGGAGTCCGTTTTGCATCCATAAGTACTTTTTGGAAATGTAGCGACCGTTTTGGATTGAACTCACCACTTCGTCGTGACGTACGAGGGATTTTGGCCATTTTTCGAAAGAATGAGCACCTGCATATTTAGAACGCTTGGAGCGTCGACAGACGAGGAATTGAGCGTAACTTTTGCACACGGTGTCCATTTTGGGGCCATAAGTACTATTTGGAAATGTAGCGACCGTTTTGGATTGAACTCACCACTTTGTCGTGACGTACGAGGGAATTTGGCCATTTTTCGAAAGAATGAGCACTTGCATATTTGGAGCGCTTGGATTGTCCGCGTTCGAAGAATTGAGCGTAACTTTTCCACACGGTGTCCGTTTTTGGCCCATAAGTACTTTTTGGAAATGTAGCGACCGTTCTGGATCGAACTCACGACTTCATCATGATGTTCGAGGGATTTTGGCCATTTTTAGAAAGAATGAACAATTTCAAATTTGGAAGCTCGGATTGTTGGCGTTCGAAAAATCGAGCGTAACTTTTGAAAACGGCATCCGTTTTGGGCCCATAAGTACTCTTCAGAAATGTAGCGACCGTTTTGGATTGAACTCACGACTTCATCGTGATGTACGAGTGATTTCTGCCATTTTTAGAGAGAATGAGCACTTGCATATTTGGTACGCTTGGAGAGTCGGCGTACGAAGAATTTAGGGTAACTTTTGCACACGGTGTCCGTTTTGGGCCCATAAGTACTTTTTGGAAATACAGCGACCGTTTTGGATTGAACTCACCACTTTTTCGTAACGTATGAGGGATTTTGACCATTTTTAGAAAGAATGAGCACTTCAATATTTGGAACGCTTGGAGAGTCGGTGGACGAAGAATTGAGCGTAACTTTTGCACACGGTGTCCGTTTTGGGCCCATAAGTACTTTTTGGAAATGTAGCGATCGTTTTGGATTGAACTCACCACTTCATTGTGATGTACGAGGGATTTCAGCCATTTTTCGAAAGAATGAGCAATTTCAAATTTGGAATGCTCAGATTGTCGGCGTTCGAAGAATTGTGCGTAACTTTTGCAAACGGCGTCCATTTTGGGCCAATAAGTACTTTTCGGAGTTGTAGCGACCACTTTGGATTGAAGTCATGACTTCATCGGGGCATATGAGAGATTTTGGCCATTTTTCGAAAGAATGAGCACTTGCATATTTGGAACGCTTGGAGAGTCGGCGTACGAAGAATTGAGTGTAACTTTTGCACACGGTGTCCGTTTTGGTCCCATAAGTACTTTTTGGAAATGCTGTGTCCGTTTTGGATGGAACTCACCACTTCGTCGTGACGTATGAGGGATTTCGATCATTTTTCGAAAGAATGAGCCCTTGCATATTTGGAACGCTTGGATAGTCGGCGTACGAAGAATGGAGTATAACTTTTGCACACGGTGTCCGTTTTGGGCCCGTAAGTACTTTTTTGAAATGTAGCGACCGTTTTGGATTGAACTCACAACTTCATCGTGACCTACGAGGGATTTTGACCATTTTTCGAAATAATGAGCACTTACATAATTAGAATGCTTGGAGAGTCGGTAAATGATGTATTGAGCCTAACTTTTTCACACAGTGTCCATTTTTGGCCCATAAGTACTTTTTGTAAATGTAGCGACCGTTTTGGATTGAACTCACCACTTCGTGGTGACGTACGAGGGATTTTTTCCATTTTTCAAAAGAATGAGCACTTGCATATCTAGAACGCTTGGAGAGTCGGCGGACGAAGAATTGAGCGTAACTTTTACACACGGTGTCCCTTTTGGGCCCAAAGTACTTTTTGAAAATGTAGCGACCGTTTTGTTTTGAACTCATGACTTCATCGTGACGTACGAGGGATTTCGACCATTTTTAGAAAGAATGAGCAATTTCAAATTTGGAATGCTCAGATTGTCGGCGTTCGAAGAATTGTACGTAGCTTTTGAAAATGGCGTCCATTTTGGGCCCATAATTACTTTTCAGAAATGTAGCGACAGTTTTGGATTGAACTCACGACTCCATCGTGACGTACAAGGTATTTCGGCCATTTTTAGAAAGAATGAACACTTGCATATTTGGAACGCTTGGAGAGTCAGCGCACAAAGAATTGAGGGTAACTTTTGCACATGGTGTCCGTTTTGGGCCCATAGGTATGTTTTGGAAATGCAGCGACCGTTTAGAATTGAACTCACCACTTCGTCGTGACGTATGAGGCATTTCAGCCATTTTTCGAAAGAATGAGCACTTACATATTTGGAACGCTTGGAGAGTCGGCGTACGTAGAATTGAGCGTAACTTTTGCACACGGTGTCCGTTTTGGGCCCATAGGTACATTTTGGAAATGCAGCGACCGTTTTGGATTGAACTCACCACTTCATCGTGATGTACTAGGGATTTTGGCCATTTTTCGAAAGCATGAGCACTTGCATATTTAGAACGCTTGGAGAGTCGGCGAACGAAGAATTGAGCGTAACTTTTGCACACGGTGTCCGTTTTGGGCCCATAGGTACATTTTGGAAATGCAGCGACCGTTTTGGATTGAACTCACCACTTCATCGTGATGTACTAGGGATTTTGGCCATTTTTCGAAAGCATGAGCACTTGCATATTTAGAACGCTTGGAGAGTCGGCGAACGAAGAATTGAGCGTAACTTTTGCACACGGTGTCCGTTTTGGGCCCATAGGTACATTTTGGAAATGCAGCGACCGTTTTGGATTGAACTCACCACTTCATCGTGATGTACTAGGGATTTTGGCCATTTTTCGAAAGCATGAGCACTTGCATATTTAGAACGCTTGGAGAGTCGGCGAACGAAGAATTGAGCGTAACTTTTGCACACGGTGTCCATTTTGGGCCCACAAGTACTTTTTGGAAATGTAGCGACCATTTTGGATAGAACTCACCACTTCATCGTGACGTACGAGGGATTTTGGCCATTTTTCGAAAGAATGAGCACTTGTATATTTAGAACGCTTGGAGAGTCAACGGACGAAGAATTGTGGTTAACTTTTGCACACGGTGTCCGTTTTGGGCCCATAAGTACTTTTTGAAAATGTAGCGACCGTTTTGGATTGAATTTAGCACTTCATCGTGACGTAAGAGGGATTTTGGCTATTTTTCGATTGAATGAGCACTTGCATATTTGGAGCGCTTGGATTGTCCGCTTTCGAAGAATCGAGTGTAACTTTTGAAAACAGCTTCCGTTTTGGGCCCATAGGTACTTTTCAGAAATGTAGCGACCATTTTGGATTGAACTCACGACTTCATCGTGACATACGAGGATTTTGGCCATTTTTCAAAAGAATGAGCACTTGCATATTTAGAACGCTTGGAGAGTCGACGGACGAAGAATTGAGCGTAACTTTTGCACACGGTGTCCGTTTTGGGCCCATAAGTACTTTTTGGAAATGTAGCGAACGTTTTCGATCGAAGTTAGCACTTCATCGTGACGTAAGAGGGATTTCTGCCATTTTTTGAAAGAATAAGCACTTGCATATTTGGAGCGCTTGGATTGTCCGCGTTCGAAGAATTAAGCGTAACTTTTCCACACGGTGTCCGTTTTTGGCCCATAAGTACTTTTTGGAAATGTGGCGACCGTTTTGGATTGAACTCACGACTTCATCATGATGTGCGAGGGATTTCGGCCATTTTTAGAAAGAATGAGCAATTTCAAATTTGGAAGCTCGGATTGTCGACGTTCGAAAAATCGAGCGTAACTTTTGAAAACAGCATCCGTTTTGGGCCCATAAGTACTTTTCAGAAATGTAGCGACCGTTTTGGATTAAACTCATGACTTCATCGTGATGTACGAGTGATTTCTGCCATTTTTAGAGAGAATGAGCACTTGCATATTTGGTACGCTTGGAGAGTCGACGTATGAAGAATTTAGGGTAACTTTTGCACACGGTGTCCGTTTTGGGCCCATAAGTACTTTTTGGAAATGCAGCGACCATTTTGGATTGAACTCACCACTTCGTCGTAACGTATGAGGGATTTCGACCATTTTTCGAAAGAATGAGCACTTGAATATTTGGAACCCTTGGAGAGTCGGTGGACGAAGAAATGAGCGTAACTTTTGCACACGGTGTCCGCTTCGGGCGCATAAGTACTTTTTGGAAATGTAGTGATCGTTTTGGATTGAACTCACCACTTCATCGTGACGTACAAGGGATTTCAGCCATTTTTTAAAAGAATGAGTACTTTGAAATTTGGAATGCTCAGATTGTCGGCTTTCGAAGAATTGTGCGTAACTTTTGTAAACGGCGTCCATTTTGGGCCCATAAGTACTTTTCGGAGTTGTAACGACCACTTTGGATTGAAATCATGACTTCATCGTGGCATATGAGAGATTTTGGCCATTTTTCGAAAGAATGAGCACTTGCATATTTGGAACGCTTGGAGAGTCGGCGTACGAAGAGTTCAGCGTAACTTTTGCACACGATGTCCAATTTGGGCTCATAAGTACTTTTTGGAAATGCAGCGACCGTTTTGGATTGAACTCAGCACTACGTCATGACATAAGAGGGATTTCGGCCATTTTTCAAAAGAATGAGCACTTGCATATTTGGAGTGCTTGGATTGTTCGCGTTCGAAGAATCGAGCGTAACTTTTGAAAATGGAGTCCGTTTTGGGACCATAATTACTTTTCAGAAATGTAGCGACCGTTTTGGATTGAACTCACGACTTCATCGTAACGTACGAGGGATTTCAGCCATTTTTAGAAAGAATGAGCACTTGCATATTTGGAACGCTTGGAGAGTCGGCGTACGAAGAATTGAGCGTAACTTTTGCACGCGGTGTCCGTTTTGGGCCCATAAGTACTTTTTGGAAATGTAGCGAACGTTTTCGATCGAACTTAGCACTTCATCGTGACGTAAGAGGGATTTCTACCATTTTTTGAAAGAATAAGTACTTGCATATTTGGAGCGCTTGGATTGTCCGCGTTCAAAGAATTAAGCGTAACTTTTCCACACGGTGTCCGTTTTTGGCCCATAAGTACTTTTTGAAAATGTAGCGACCATTTTGGATTGAACTCATGACTTCATCATGATGTGCGAGGGATTTCGGCCATTTTTAGAAAGAATGAGCAATTTCAAATTTGGAAGCTCGGATTGTCGACGTTCGAAAAATCGAGCGTAACTCTTGAAAACGAAGTCCGTTTTGGGCCCATAACTACTTTTCAGAAATGTAGCGACCGTTTTGGATTGAACTCATGGCTTCATCGTAATGTACGAGTGATTTCTGCCATTTTTAGAGAGAATGAGTACTTGCATATTTGGTACGCTTGGAGAGTCGGCGTACGAAGAATTTAGGGTAACTTTTGCACACGGTGTCCGTTTTGGGCCCATAAGTACTTTTTGGAAATGCAGCGACCGTTTTGGATTGAACTCACCACTTCGTCGTGATGCATGAGGGATTTCGACCATTTTTCGAAAGAATGAGCACTTGAATATTTGGAACGCTTGGAGAGTCGGTGGACGAAGAATTGAGCGTAACTTTTGCACACGGTGTTCGTTTTGGGCCCATAAGTACTTTTTGGAAATGTAGCGATCGTTTTGGATTAAACTCACCACTTCATCGTGACGTACGAGGGATTTCAGCCATTTTTTGAAAGAATGAGCAATTTGAAATTTGGAATGCTCAGATTGTCGACGTTCGAAGAATTGTGCGTAACTTTTCAAACGGCGTCCATTTTGGGCCCATAAGTACTTTTCGGAGTTGTAGCGACCACTTTGGATTGAAGTCATGACTTCATCGTGGCATATGAGAGATTTTGGCCATTTTTCGAAAGAATGAGCACTTGCATATTTGGAACGCTTGGAGAGTCGGCGTACGAAGAGTTCAGCGTAACTTTTGCACACGGTGTCCGTTTTGGGCCCATAAGTACTTTTTTGGAAATGCAGCGATCGTTTTGGATTGAACTCAGCACTACGTCATGACATAAGAGGGATTTCGGCCATTTTTCGAAAGAATGAGCACTTGCATATTTGGAGTGCTTGGATTGTTCGCGTTCGAAGAATCGAGCGTAACTTTTGAAAATGGAGTCCGTTTTGGGACCATAATTACTTTTCAGAAATGTAGCGACCGTTTTGGATTGAACTCATGGCTTCATCGTAATGTACGAGTGATTTCTGCCATTTTTAGAGAGAATGAGTACTTGCATATTTGGTACGCTTGGAGAGTCGGCGTACGAAGAATTTAGGGTAACTTTTGCACACGGTGTCCGTTTTGGGCCCATAAGTACTTTTTGGAAATGCAGCGACCGTTTTGGATTGAACTCACCACTTCGTCGTGATGCATGAGGGATTTCGACCATTTTTCGAAAGAATGAGCACTTGAATATTTGGAACGCTTGGAGAGTCGGTGGACGAAGAATTGAGCGTAACTTTTGCACACGGTGTTCGTTTTGGGCCCATAAGTACTTTTTGGAAATGTAGCGATCGTTTTGGATTAAACTCACCACTTCATCGTGACGTACGAGGGATTTCAGCCATTTTTTGAAAGAATGAGCAATTTGAAATTTGGAATGCTCAGATTGTCGACGTTCGAAGAATTGTGCGTAACTTTTCCAAACGGCGTCCATTTTGGGCCCATAAGTACTTTTCGGAGTTGTAGCGACCACTTTGGATTGAAGTCATGACTTCATCGTGGCATATGAGAGATTTTGGCCATTTTTCGAAAGAATGAGCACTTGCATATTTGGAACGCTTGGAGAGTCGGCGTACGAAGAGTTCAGCGTAACTTTTGCACACGGTGTCCGTTTTGGGCCCATAAGTACTTTTTTGGAAATGCAGCGATCGTTTTGGATTGAACTCAGCACTACGTCATGACATAAGAGGGATTTCGGCCATTTTTCGAAAGAATGAGCACTTGCATATTTGGAGTGCTTGGATTGTTCGCGTTCGAAGAATCGAGCGTAACTTTTGAAAATGGAGTCCGTTTTGGGACCATAATTACTTTTCAGAAATGTAGCGACCGTTTTGGATTGAACTCACGACTTCATCGTAACGTACGAGGGATTTCAGCCATTTTTAGAAAGAATGAGCACTTGCATATTTGGAACGCTTGGAGAGTCGACGTACGAAGAATTGAGCGTAACTTTTGCACGCGGTGTCCGTTTTGGGCCCATAAGTACTTTTTGGAAATGTAGCGACCATTTTTTATTGAACTCAGCACTTCATCGTGACGTAAAAAGGATATCTACCATTTTTCGATAGAATAAGCACTTGCATATTTGGAGCGCTTGGATTGTCCGCGTTCGAAGAAATGAGCGTAACTTTTGTACACGGAGTCCGTTTTGGGCCTAACAGTACTTTTTGGAAATGTAGCGACCGCTTTGGATTTAACTTACGACTTCATTGTGACGTACGAAGGATTTTGGCCATTTTTAGAAAGAATGAGCAATTTCAAATTTTGAATGCTTGAATTGTCGGCGTATGATGAATTGTACGTAACTTTTGCGAACGGCATCCATTTTGAGCCCAAAAGTACTTTTCGGAAATGTAGCGACCGATTTGGATTGAAGTCATGACTTCATCATGGCATATGAGAGATTTTGGCCATTTTTGGAAAGAATGAGGACTTACATATTTGGAATGCCTGGAGAGTCGGCGTACAAAGAGTTGAGCGTAACTTTTGCACACGGTGTCCGTTTTGGGCCCATAAGTACTTTTTGGAAATGTAGCGACCGTTTTGGATTGAACTCAGGACTTCATCATGATGTAAGAGGGATTTCGGCCATTTTCTAAAAGAATGAACACTTGCATATTTGGAGCGCTTGGAGAGTCCACGTTCGAAGAATCGAGCGTAACTTTTGAAAACGGAATCCGTTTTGGGTCCATATGTACTTTTCAGAAATGTAGCGACCGTTTTGGATTGAACTCACGACTTCATCGTGACGTACGAGGGATTTTAGCCATTGTTAGAAAGAATGAGTACTTGCATATTTGGAACGCTTGGAGAGTCGACATACGAAGAATTGAGCGTAACTTTTGCACACGGTGTCCATTTTGGGCCCATAAGTACTTTTTGGAAATGCAGTGTCCGTTTTGGATTGAACTCACCACTTCGTCGTGACGTATGAGGGATTTCGGTCATTTTTCGAAAGAATGAGCCCTTGCATATTTGGAACACTTGGAGAGTCGGCGTACGAAGAATGGAGCATAACTTTTGCACACGGTGTCCGTTTTGGGCCCGTAAGTACTTTTTTGAAATGTAGCGATCGTTTTAGATTGAACTCACAACTTCATCGTGACCTACGAGGGATTTTGGCCATTTTTCAAAATAATGAGCACTTGCATAATTAGAACGCTTGGAGAGTCGGCAAATGAAGTATTGAGCGTAACTTTTGCACACAGTGTCCGTTTTGGGCCCATAAGTACTTTTTGTAAATGTAGCAACCGTTTTGGATTGAACTCACCACTTCGTTGTGACGTATGAGGGATTTTGGCCATTTTTCGAAAGAATGAGCACTTGCATATCTAGAAGGCTTGGGGAGTCGGGGGACGAAGAATTGAGCGTAACTTTTGCACACGGTGTCCGTTTTGGGCCCATAGTACTTTTTGGAAATGTAGCGACCGTTTTGGTTTGAACTCACATCTTCATCGTGACGTACGAGGGATTTTGGCCATTTTTCGAAAGAATGAGCACTTGCATATCTAGAAGGCTTGGGGAGTCGGGGGACGAAGAATTGAGCGTAACTTTTGCACACGGTGTCCGTTTTGGGCCCATAGTACTTTTTGGAAATGTAGCGACCGTTTTGGTTTGAACTCACGACTTCATCGTGACGTACGAGGGATTTCGACCATTTTTAGAAAGAATGAAAAATTTCAAATTTGGAATGCTCAGATTGCCAGCGTTCGAAGAATTGTACGTAACTTTTGAAAACGGCGTCCGTTTTAGGCGCATAATTACTTTTCAGAAATGTAGCGACCGTTTTGGATTGAACTCACGACTTCATCGTGACGTACGAGGTATTTCGGCCATTTTTAGAAAGAATGAACACTTGCATATTTGGAACGCTTGGAGAGTCGGCGTACGAAGAATTGAGCGTAACTTTTGCACCCGGTGTCCGTTTTGGGCCCGTAAGTACTTTTTGGAAATGTAGCGACCGTTTTGGATTGAACTCACCACTTCGTCATGACGTATGAGGCATTTCAACCATTTTTCGAAAGAATGAACACTTTTATATTTGGAACGCTTGGATAGTCGGCGTACGAAGAATCGAGTGTAACTTTTGCACACGGTGTCCGTCTTGGGCCCATAAGTACTTTTTGAAAATGTAGCGACCGTTTTGGATTGAACTCATGACTTCCTCGTGACGTACGAGGGATTTCGGCCATTTTTTAGAAGGAATGAGAAATTTCAAATTTGGAATGCTCGGATTGTCGGCGTTCGAAGAATTGTACGTAACTTTTGTAAACGGCGTCCATTTTAGGCCCATAAGTACTTTTAGGAAATGTAGCGATCATTGATTGAAGTCATGACTTCGTCGTGGCGTATGAGAGATTTTGGCCATTTTTCGATAGAATGAGCACTTTCATATTTGGAACGCCTGGAGAGTCGGCGTACAAAGAGTTGAGTGTAACTTTTGCACACGGTGTTCGTTTTGGGCCCATAAGTACTTTTTGGAAATGTTGCGACCGTTTTGGATTGAACTCAGCACTTCATCATGACGTAAGAGGGATTTTGGTCATTTTTCGAAAGAATGAGCACTTGCATATTTGGAGCGCTTGGAGAGCCCACGTTCGAAGAATCGAGCGTAACTTTTGAAAACGGCATCCGTTTTGGGTCCATAAGTACTTTCCAGAAATGTAGCGACCGTTTTGGATTGAACTCACGACTTCATCGTGACGTACGAGGGATTTTAGCCATTGTTAGAAAGAATGAGCACCTGCATATTTGGAATACTTGGAGAGTCGGCATACGAAGAATTGAGCGTAAATTTTGCACACGGTTTCCGTTTTGGGCCCGTAAGT
Organism: Olea europaea var. sylvestris; assembly: GCF_002742605.1. Lineage (NCBI taxonomy): Eukaryota > Viridiplantae > Streptophyta > Magnoliopsida > Lamiales > Oleaceae > Olea > Olea europaea. Next base: position 16,939 of record NW_019251196.1, read on the forward strand.
ACTTTTTGGAAATGCAGTGACCGTTTTGGATTGAACTCACAACTTCATCGTGACGTATGAGGGATTTTGGTCATTTTTCGAAAGAATGAGCACTTGCATATTTGGAACGCTTGGATAGTCAGCGTACGAAAAATGGAGCATAACTTTTGCACACGCTGTCCGTTTTGGGCCCATAAGTACTTTTTCGAAATGTAGCGACCGTTTTTGATTGAACTCACAACTTCATCGTGACCTACGAGAGATTTTGGCCATTTTTCAAAAGAATGAGCACTTGCATATTTAGAACGCTTGGAGTGTCAACGGACGAAGAATTGAGCGTAACTTTTGCACACGGTGCCCGTTTTGGGCCCATAAGTACTTTTTCGAAATGTAGCGACCGTTTTTGATTGAACTCACAACTTCATCGTGACCTACGAGAGATTTTGGCCATTTTTCAAAAGAATGAGCACTTGCATATTTAGAACGCTTGGAGTGTCAACGGACGAAGAATTGAGCGTAACTTTTGCACACGGTGCCCGTTTTGGGCCCATAAGTACTTTTTCGAAATGTAGCGACCGTTTTTGATTGAACTCACAACTTCATCGTGACCTACGAGAGATTTTGGCCATTTTTCAAAAGAATGAGCACTTGCATATTTAGAACGCTTGGAGTGTCAACGGACGAAGAATTGAGCGTAACTTTTGCACACGGTGCCCGTTTTGGGCCCATAAGTACTTTTTCGAAATGTAGCGACCGTTTTTGATTGAACTCACAACTTCATCGTGACCTACGAGAGATTTTGGCCATTTTTCAAAAGAATGAGCACTTGCATATTTAGAACGCTTGGAGTGTCAACGGACGAAGAATTGAGCGTAACTTTTGCACACGGTGCCCGTTTTGGGCCCATAAGTACTTTTTCGAAATGTAGCGACCGTTTTTGATTGAACTCACAACTTCATCGTGACCTACGAGAGATTTTGGCCATTTTTCAAAAGAATGAGCACTTGCATATTTAGAACGCTTGGAGTGTCAACGGACGAAGAATTGAGCGTAACTTTTGCACACGGTGCCCGTTTTGGGCCCATAAGTACTTTTTCGAAATGTAGCGACCGTTTTTGATTGAACTCACAACTTCATCGTGACCTACGAGAGATTTTGGCCATTTTTCAAAAGAATGAGCACTTGCATATTTAGAACGCTTGGAGTGTCAACGGACGAAGAATTGAGCGTAACTTTTGCACACGGTGCCCGTTTTGGGCCCATAAGTACTTTTTCGAAATGTAGCGACCGTTTTTGATTGAACTCACAACTTCATCGTGACCTACGAGAGATTTTGGCCATTTTTCAAAAGAATGAGCACTTGCATATTTAGAACGCTTGGAGTGTCAACGGACGAAGAATTGAGCGTAACTTTTGCACACGGTGCCCGTTTTGGGCCCATAAGTACTTTTTCGAAATGTAGCGACCGTTTTTGATTGAACTCACAACTTCATCGTGACCTACGAGAGATTTTGGCCATTTTTCAAAAGAATGAGCACTTGCATATTTAGAACGCTTGGAGTGTCAACGGACGAAGAATTGAGCGTAACTTTTGCACACGGTGCCCGTTTTGGGCCCATAAGTACTTTTTCGAAATGTAGCGACCGTTTTTGATTGAACTCACAACTTCATCGTGACCTACGAGAGATTTTGGCCATTTTTCAAAAGAATGAGCACTTGCATATTTAGAACGCTTGGAGTGTCAACGGACGAAGAATTGAGCGTAACTTTTGCACACGGTGTCCGTTTTGGGCCCATAAGTACTTTTTGGAAATGTAGCGACTGTTTTGGATTGAACTCACGACTTCCTCGTGACGTACGAGGGATTTCGGCCATTTTTAGAAGGAATGAGAAATTTCAAATTTGGAATGCTCGAATTGTCGGCGTTCGAAGAATTGTACGTAACTTTTGCAAACGGCGTCCATTTTGGTCCCATAAGTACTTTTAGGAAATGTAGCGACCATTTTGGATTGAAGTCATGACTTCATCATGGCGTACAAGAGATTTTGGCCATTTTTTGAAAGAATGAGCTCTTACATATTTGGAACGCTTGGAGAGTCGGCGTACAAAGAGTTGAGCGTAACTTTTGCATAAGGTGTCCGTTTTGGGCCCATAAGTACTTTTCGGAAATGTAGCGACCGTTTTGGATTGAACTCAACACTTCATCGTGACGTAAGAGGGATTTCGGCCATTTTTCGAAAGAATGAGCTCTTACATATTTAGAACGCTTGGAGAGTCGACGGATGAAGAATTGAGCGTAACTTTTGCACACGGTGTCCATTTTGGGCCCATAAGTACTTTTTGGAAATGTAGTGACCATTTTGGTTTGAACTCATGACTTCATTATGATGTACGAGGGATTTTAGCCATTTTTAGAAAGAATGAGCAATTTCAAATTTGGAATGCTCGGATTGTCGACGTACGAAGAATTGTGCAAAACTTTTGCAAACGGCGTCCATTTTGGGCCCGTAAGTACTTTTCGGAGTTGTAGCGACCGCTTTGGATTGAAGTCATGACTTCATCGTGGCGTACGAGAGATTTTGGCAATTTAAACACTTACATACTTGGAACGCTTGGAGAGTCGGTGTACAAAGTGTTGAGCGTAACTTTTGCACAAGGTGTCCGTTTTGGGCCCATAATACTTTTTGGAAATGTAGCGACCGTTTTGGATTGAACTCAGCACTTCATCATGACGTAAGAGGGATTTCGGCCATTTTTCGAAAGAATGAGCACTAGCATATTTGGAGTACTTGGATTGTCCGCGTTCGAAGAATCGAGCGTAACTTTTGAAAACGGCGTTCGTTTTGGGCCCATAAGTACTTTTCAAAAATGTAGCGATTATTTTGGATTGAACTCCCGACTTCATCGTAGCGTACGAGGGATTTCAGCCATTTTTAGAAAGAATGAGCACTTTCATATTTGGAACACTTGGAGAGTCGGCGCACGAAGAATTGAGCGTAACTTTTGCACATGGTGTCTGTTTTAGGCCCATAAGTACTTTTTGGAAATATAGCGACCGTTTTGGATTGAACTCACAACTTCGTTTTGACCTATGAGGGATTTCGGCCATTTTTCAAAAGAATGAGCACTTGCATATTTAGAACGCTTGGATAGTCGACGAACGAAGAATTGAGCGTAACTTTTGCACACGGTGTCCATTTTAGGCCCATAAGTACTTTTTGGAAGTGTAGCGACCGTTTTGGATTGAACTCAGCACTTCATCGTGACGTAAGAGGGATTTCGACCATTTTTGGAAAGAATGAGCACTTGCATATTTCGAACGCTTGGAGAGTCGGCGTACGAAGAATTGAGCGTAACTTTTGCACGCGGTGTCCGTTTTGGGCCCAAAAGTACTTTTTGGAAATGTAGCGACCGTTCTGGATTGAACTCAGCACTTCATCGTGACGTAAGAGGGATTTCGACCATTTTTGGAAAGAATGAGCACTTGCATATTTCGAACGCTTGGAGAGTCGGCGTACGAAGAATTGAGCGTAACTTTTGCACGCGGTGTCCGTTTTGGGCCCAAAAGTACTTTTTGGAAATGTAGCGACCGTTCTGGATTGAACTCAGCACTTCATCGTGACGTAAGAGGGATTTCGACCATTTTTGGAAAGAATGAGCACTTGCATATTTCGAACGCTTGGAGAGTCGGCGTACGAAGAATTGAGCGTAACTTTTGCACGCGGTGTCCGTTTTGGGCCCAAAAGTACTTTTTGGAAATGTAGCGACCGTTCTGGATTGAACTCAGCACTTCATCGTGACGTAAGAGGGATTTCGACCATTTTTGGAAAGAATGAGCACTTGCATATTTCGAACGCTTGGAGAGTCGGCGTACGAAGAATTGAGCGTAACTTTTGCACGCGGTGTCCGTTTTGGGCCCAAAAGTACTTTTTGGAAATGTAGCGACCGTTCTGGATTGAACTCAGCACTTCATCGTGACGTAAGAGGGATTTCGACCATTTTTGGAAAGAATGAGCACTTGCATATTTCGAACGCTTGGAGAGTCGGCGTACGAAGAATTGAGCGTAACTTTTGCACGCGGTGTCCGTTTTGGGCCCAAAAGTACTTTTTGGAAATGTAGCGACCGTTCTGGATTGAACTCAGCACTTCATCGTGACGTAAGAGGGATTTCGACCATTTTTGGAAAGAATGAGCACTTGCATATTTCGAACGCTTGGAGAGTCGGCGTACGAAGAATTGAGCGTAACTTTTGCACGCGGTGTCCGTTTTGGGCCCAAAAGTACTTTTTGGAAATGTAGCGACCGTTCTGGATTGAACTCAGCACTTCATCGTGACGTAAGAGGGATTTCGACCATTTTTGGAAAGAATGAGCACTTGCATATTTCGAACGCTTGGAGAGTCGGCGTACGAAGAATTGAGCGTAACTTTTGCACGCGGTGTCCGTTTTGGGCCCAAAAGTACTTTTTGGAAATGTAGCGACCGTTTTGGATTGAACTCACCCTTGGAGAGTCGGCGTACGAAGAATTGAGCGTAACTTTTGCACGTGGTGTCCGTTTTGGGCCCATAAGTACTTTTTGGAAATGTAGCGACCGTTCTGGATTGAACTCAGCACTTCATCATGACGTAAGAGGGATTTCGGCCATTTTTCGAAAGAATGAGAACTTGTATATTTGGAGCGCTTGGATTGTCCGAGTTTGAAGAATCGAGCGTAACTTTTGAAAACGACGTCCGTTTTGGGCCCATAAGTAATTTTCAGAAATGTATCGACTGTTTTGGATTGAACTCCCAACTTCATCGTGGCGTACGAGGGATTTCAGCCATTTTTAGAAAGAATGAGCACTTTCGTATTTGGAACGCTTGGAGAGTCGACGGACGAAGAATTCAGCGTAACTTTTGCACACGGCGTCCGTTTTGGGCCCATAAGTACTTTTTGGAAATGCAGCGACCGTTTTGGATTGAACTCACCACTTTGTCGTGATGTACAAGGGATTTCAACCATTTTTCGAAAGAATGAGCACTTGCATATTTGGAACGGTTGGAGAGTCAGCATACGAAGAATTGAGCGTAACTTTTGCACACGGTGTACGTTTTGGGCCCATAAGTACTTTTTGAAAATGTTGCGACCATTTTGGATTGAACTCACCACTTCGTCGTGACGTACAAGGGATTTCGGCCATTTTTCAAAAGAATGAGCACTTGCATATTTAGAACGCTTGGAGAGTCGACGGACGAAGAATTGAGTGCAACTTTTGCACACGATGCTCGTTTTGGGCCCATAAGTACTTTTTGTAAATGTAGCGACCATTTTGGATTGAACTCACCACTACGTCGTGACATACGAGGGATTTTGACCATTTTCGAAAGAATGAGCACTTGCATATTTAGAACGCTTGGAGAGTCAGCGGATGAAGAATTGAGCGTAACTTTTGCACACAGTGTTCGTTTTGGGCCCATAAGTACTTTTTGGAAATGTAGCAACCGTTTTGGATTGAACTCACCTCTTCGTCGTGACGTACGAAGGATTTTGGCCATTTTTTGAAAGAATGAGCACTTGCATATTTAGAACTCTTGGAGAGTTCACGGACGAAGAATTCAGCGTAACTTTTGAACACGGCGTCCGATTTTGGCCCATAAGTACTTTTTGGAAATGCAGCAGCCGTTTTGGATTGAACTCACCACTTCATAGTGACGTACGAGGGATTTCGGCCATTTTTCGAAAGAATGAGCACTTGCATATTTGGAATGGTTGCAGAGTCGGCGTTTGAAGAATTGAGCGTAACTTTTGCACACGGCGTTCGTTTTTGGCCCATAAGTAATTTTTGGAAAGGTAGCGACCGTTTTGGTTTGAACTCACATCTTCGTCGTGACGTACGAGGGATTTTGGCCATTTTTCGAAAGAATGAGCACTTGCATAATTAGAACGCTTAGAGAGTCGATGGACGAAGAATTGAGCGTAACTTTTACACACGGTGTCCGTTTTGGGCCCATAAGTACTTTTTGGAAATGTAGCGATCGCTCTGGATTGAACTCACCACTTCGTCGTGCCGTACGAGGGATTTTGGCCATTTTTCAAAAGAATGAGCACTTGCATATTTGGAACGGTTGGAGAGTCGGAATACGAAGAATTGAGCGTAACTTTTACGCACGGTGTCCGTTTTGGGCCCACAAGAACCTTTTGGAAATGTAATGACCGTTTTGGATTGAACTCACCTCTTCGTCGTGACGTACGAGGGATTTTGGCCATTTTTCAAAAGAATGAGCACTTGCATATTTGGAACGGTTGGAGAGTCGGAATACGAAGAATTGAGCGTAACTTTTACACACGGTGTACGTTTTGGACCCATAAGTACTTTTTGGAAATGTAGTGACCGTTTTGGATTGAACTCACAACTTCGTCTTGACCTACGAGGGATTTTAGCCATTTTTCGAAAGAATGAACACTTGCATATTTAGAACGATTGGAGAGTCGACGAACGAAGAATTGAGCGTAACTTTTGCACACAGTGTCCAATTTGGGCCCAGAAGTACTTTTTGGAAATGTAGCGACCGTTTTGGATTGAAATCACCACTTCGTCGTGACGTACGAGGGAATTTGGCCATTTTTTGAAAGATTGAGCACTTGCATATTTAGAACGCTTGGAGAGTCGACGGACGAAGATTTGAGCGTAACTTTTGCACACGGTGTCCGTTTTGGGCCCATAAGTACTTTTTGGAAATGTAGCGACCGTTATGGATTGAACTCACAACTTCGTCGTGACCTACGAAGAATTTTGGCCATTTTTCAAAAGAATGAGCACTTGCGTATTTAGAACGCTTGGAGAGTCGACGAACGAAGAATTGAGCGTAACTTTTGCACACGGTGTCCGTTTTGGGCCCATAAGTACTTTTTGGAAATGTAGCGACCGTTTTGGATTGAACTCACCACTTCGTCGTGACGTTTGAGGGATTTTGGCTATTTTTCGAAAGAATGAGCACTTGCATATTTGGAACGCTTGGAGAGTCGGCGTACGAAGAATTGTGCGTAACTTTTGTAAACGGTGTCCGTTTTGGGCCCATGAGTACTTTTTGGAAATGCAGCGACCGTTTTGGATTGAACTCACCACTTCGTCGTGACGTTTGAGGGATTTTGGCTATTTTTCGAAAGAATGAGCACTTGCATATTTGGAACGTTTGAAGAGTTGGCGTACGAAGAATTGAGCGTAACTTTTGCACAAGGTGTCCGTTTTGGGGCCATAAGTACTTCTTGGAAATGTAGCGACCGTTATGGATTGAACTCACAACTTCATCATAACATACGAGGGATTTTGGCCATTTTTCAAAAGAATGAGCACTTGCATATTTAGAACGCTTGGAGAGTCAGCGAACGAAGAATTGAGCGTAACTTTTGCACACGGTGTCCGTTTTGGGCCCATAAGTACTTTTTGGAAATTTAGCGACCGTTTTGGATTGAACTCAGCACTTCTTCGTGACGTACGAGGGATTTTGGCCATTTTTCGAATGAATGAGCACTTGCATATTTGGAACGCTTGGAGAGTCAGCGGACGAAGAATTGAGCGTAACTTTTGCACACGGTGTCCGTCTTGGGCCCATAAGTACTTTTCAGAAATGTAGCGACCGTTTTGGAACGAACTCACGACTTCATCGTGACGTACGAGGGATTTCAACCATTTTTAGAAATAATGAGCACATGCATATTTGGAACGCTTGGAGAGTCGGCGTACAAAGAATTGAGCGTAACTTTTGTAAACGGTGTCCGTTTTGAGCCCATGAGTACTTTTTGGAAATGTAGTGACCGTTTTGGGTTGAACTCACGACTTCGTCATGACGTAAGAGGGATTTCGGCCATTTTTCGAAAGAATGAGCACTTGCATATTTGGAACATTTGAAGTGTTGGCGTACGAAGAATTGAGCGTTGCTTTTGCACACGGTGTCCATTTTGGGCCCATAAGTACTTTTTGGAAATGTTGCGACCATTTTGGATTGAACTCACCACTTCGTCATGACGTACAAGGGATTTCGGCCATTTTTCAAAAGAATGAGCACTTGCATATTTAGAACGCTTGGAGAGTCGACGGACGAAGAATTGAGCGTAACTTTTGCACACGATGCTCGTTTTGGGCCCATAAGGACTTTTTGTAAATGTAGCGACCATTTTGGATTGAACTCACCACTTCGTCGTGACGTACGAGGGATTTTGACCATTTTTCGAAAGAATGAGCACTTGCATATTTAGAACGCTTGGAGAGTCGGCGGATGAAGAATTGAGCGTAACTTTTGCACACAGTGTCCGTTTTGGGCCCAAAAGTACTTTTTGGAAATGTAGCGACCGTTTTGGATTGAACTCACCTCTTCGTCGTGACGTATGAGGGATTTTGGCCATTTTTTGAAAGAATGAGCACTTGCATATTTAGAACTCTTGGAGAGTTCACGGACGAAGAATTCAGCGTAACTTTTGAACACGGCGTCCGGTTTTGGCCCATAAGTACTTTTTGGAGATGCAACGGCCGTTTTGGATTGAACTCACTACTTCGTTGTGACGTACGAAGGATTTCGGCCATTTTTCGAAAGAATGAGCACTTGCATATTTGGAATGGTTGGAGAGTCGGCGTTTGAAGAATTGACCGTAACTTTTGCACACGACGTTCATTTTTGGCCCATAAGTAATTTTTGGAAATGTAGCGACCGTTTTGGTTTGAACTCACATCTTCGTCGTGACGTACGAGGGATTTTGGCCATTTTCGAAAGAATGAGCACTTGCATATTTAGAACGCTTAGAGAGTCGACGGACGAAGAATTGAGCGTAACTTTTGTACACGGTGTCCGTTTTGGGCCCATAAGTACTTTTTGGAAATGTAGCGACTGTTTTGGGTTTAACTCACCACTTCATCGTGACGTACAAGGGATTTTGGCTGATTTTGGAAACATTGACCACTTGCGTATTTAGAACGCTAGGAGAGTCGGTGGACGAAGAATTGAGAGCAACTTTTGCACACGGCGTCCGTTTTGGGCCCATAAGTACTTTTTGTAAATGTAGCGACCGTTTTGGTTTGAACTCACAACTTCGTCGTGACGTACGAGGGATTTTGGCCATTTTTCGAAAGAATGAGCACTTGCATATTTAGAACGCATGGAGAGCCGACGGACGAAGAATTCAGCGTAACTTTTGCACACGGCGTCCGTTTTGGGCCCATAAGTACTTTTTGGAAATGCAGCGACCATTTTGGATTGAACTCACTACTTCGTCGTGATGTACGAGGGATTTCGGCTATTTTTCGAAAGAATGAGCACTTGCATATTTGGAATGGTTGGAGAGTCGGCATACGAAGAATTGAGAGTAACTTTTGCACACGGTGTACGTTTTGGGCCCATAAGTACTTTTTGGAAATGTAGTGACCGTTTTGGATTGAACTCACAACTTCGTCTTGACCTACGAGGGATTTTAGCCATTTTTTGAAAGAATGAATACTTGCATATTTAGAACGTTGGAGAGTCGACGAACGAAGAATTGAGCGTAACTTTTGCACACAGTGTCCATTTTGGGCCCAGAAGTACTTTTTGGAAATGTAGCGACCGTTTTGGATTGAAATCACCACTTCGTCATGACGTACGAGGGATTTTGGCCATTTTTCAAAAGATTGAGCACTTGCATATAAAGAACGCATGGAGAGTCGACGGACGAAGAATTGAGCGTAACTTTTGCACACGGTGTCCGTTTTGGGCCCATAAGTACTTTTTGGAAATGTAGCGACCCTTATGGATTGAACTCACAACTTCGTCGTGACCTATGAGGGATTTTGGCCATTTTTCAAAAGAATGAGCACTTGCATATTTAGAACTCTTAGAGAGTCGGCGAACGAAGAATTGAGCGTAACTTTTGCACACGGTGTCCGTTTTGGGCCCATAAGTAATTTTCAGAAATGTAGCGACCGTTTTGGATTGTACTCACCACTTCGTCGTGACGTACGAGGGATTTTGGCCATTCTTTGAAAGAATGAGCGCTTGTATATTTAGAACGCTTGGAGAGTCGGCGGACGAAGAATTGAGCGTAACTTTTGCACATGGTGTCCGTTTTGGGCCCATAAGTACTTTTTGGAAATGTAGTGACCGTTTTGGATTGAACTCACCACTTCGTCGTGACGTTTTAGGGATTTTGGCCATTTTTCAAAAGAATGAGCTCTTGCATATTTGGAACGTTTGAAGAGTCGGCGTACGAAGAATTGAGCGTAACTTTTGCACACAGTGTCCGTTTTGGGGCCATAAGTACTTCTTGGAAATGTAGCGACCGTCATGGATTGAACTCACCACTTCGTCGTGACGCACGAGGGATTTTGACCATTTTTCGAAAGAATGACCACTTGCATATTTAGAACGCTTGGAGAGTCGGCGGATTAAGAATTGAGCGTAACTTTTGCACACAGTGTCCGTTTTGGGCCCATAAGTGCTTTTTGCAAATGTAGCGACCGTTTTGGATTGAACTCACCTCTTCGTCATGACGTACGAGGGATTTTGGCCATTTTTCGAAAGAATGAGCACTTGCATATTTAGAACTCTTGGAGAGTTGACGGACGAAGAATTCAGCTTAACTTTTGAACACGGCGTCCATTTTTGGCCCATAAGTACTTTTTGGAAATGCAGCGACCGTTTTGGATTGAACTCACCACTTCGTCGTGACATACGAGGGATTTCGGCCATTTTTCGAAAGAATGAGCAATTGCATATTTGGAATGGTTGGAGAGTCGGCGTATGAAGAATTGAGCTTAACTTTTGCACACGGCGTTCGTTTTTGGCCCTTAAGTAATTTTTGGAAATGTAGCGACCGTTTTGGTTTGAAATCACACCTTCATTGTGATGTACGAGGGATTTTGGCCATTTTTTGAAAGAATGAGCACTTGCATATTTAGAACGCATAGAGAGTCGACGGACGAAGAATTGAGCGTAACTTTTGCACACGGTGTCCGTTTTGGGCCCATAAGTACTTTTTGGAAATGTAGCGACAGTTTTGGATTGAACTCACCACTTCGTCGTGACGTACGAGGGATTTTGGCCATTTTTTGAAACATTGAGCACTTGCGTATTTAGAACGCTTGGAGAGTCGGTGGACGAATAAATTGAGCATAACTTTTGCACACGGCGTCCGTTTTGGGCCCATAAGTACTTTTTGTAAATTTAGCGACCGTTTTGGTTTGAACTCACAACTTCGTCGTGACGTACGAGAGATTTTGGCCATTTTTCGAAAGAATGAGCACTTGTATACTTAGAACGCTTGGAGAGTCGACGGACGAAGAATTCAGCGTAACTTTTGCACACGGCGCCGTTTTGGGCCCATAAGTACTTTTTGGAAATGCAGCGACCGTTTTGGATTGAACTCACCACTTCATCGTGATGTATGGGGGATTTTGGCCATTTTTCAAAAGAATGAGCACTTGCATATTTAGCACATGTTCGTCGTGATGTATGGGGGATTTTGGCCATTTTTCAAAAGAATGAGCACTTGCATATTTGGAATGCTTGGAGAGTCGACGGACGAAGAATTGAGCGTAACTTTTGCACACGGCGTTTGTTTTTGGCCCTTAAGTAATTTTTCGAAATGTAGCGACCGTTTTGGTTTGAAATCACATGTTCGTCGTGATGTATGGGGGATTTTGGCCATTTTTCAAAAGAATGAGCACTTGCATATTTAGAACGCTTAGAGAGTCGACGGACGAAGAATTGAGCATAACTTTTGCACACGGTGTACGTTTTGGGCCCATAAGTACTTTTTGGAAATGTAGCGACAGTTTTGGATTGAACTCACCACTTCATCGTGACGTACGAGGGATTTTGGCCATTTTTTGAAACATTGAGCGCTTGCGTATTTAGAACGCTTGGAGAATCGGTGGACGAAGAATTGAGCGTAACTTTTGCACACGGTGTCCATTTTGGGCCCATAAGTACGTTTTGTAAATTTACCGACCGTTTGGGTTTGAACTCAAAACTTCATCGTGACGTACGAGGGATTTTGGCCATTTTTTGAAAGAATGAGCACTTGCATATTTAGAACGCTTGGAGAGTCGACGGACAAAAAATTCAGCGTAACTTTTGCACACGGCGTCCATTTTGGGCCCATAAGTACTTTTTGGAAATGCAGCGACCGTTTTGGATTGAACTCACCACTTCGTCGTGACGTACGAGGGATTTTGGCCATTATTCAAAAGAATGAGCACTTGCATATTTCGAACGCTTGGAGAGTCGGCGGACGAAGGATTGAGCGTAACTTTTGCACACGGTGTCCGTTTTGGGCCCATAAGTACTTTTTGGAAATGCAGCGACCGTTTTGGATTGAACTCACCACTTCGCCATGACGTACGAGGGATTTTGGCCATTATTCAAAAGAATGAGCACTTGCATATTTCGAACGCTTGGAGAGTCGGCGGACGAAGGATTGAGCGTAACTTTTGCACACGGTGTCCGTTTTGGGCCCATAAGTACTTTTTGGAAATGCAGCGACCGTTTTGGATTGAACTCACCACTTCGTCGTGACGTACGAGGGATTTTGGCCATTTTTCAAAAGAATGAGCACTTGCATATTTAGAACGCTTGGAGAGTCGGCGGACGAAGTATTGAGTGTAAATTTTGCACACGGTGTCCATTTTGGGCCCATAAGTACTTTTTGTAAATGTAGCGACCGTTTTGGATTGAACTCACCACTTCGCCATGACGTACGAGGGATTTTGGCCATTTTTCGAAAGAATGAGCACTTGAATATTTGGAACGCTTGGAGAGTCGGCGGACGAAGAATTGATCGTAACTTTTGCACACGGTGTCCGTTTTGGGCCCATAAGTACTTTTTGGAAATGTACCGTTTTGGATTGAACTCACCACTTCATCATGACGTACGAGGGATTTTGGCCATTTCTCAAAAGAATGAGCACTTGCTTGTTTAGAACGCTTGGAGAGTCCGCGGACTAAGAATTGAGCGTAACTTTTGCACACGGTGTCCGTTTTGGGCCCATAAATACTTTTTGGAAGTGTAGCGACCGTTTTGGATTTAACTCACCACTTCGACGTGACATATGAGGGATTTTGGCCATTTTTGAAAGAATGAGCACTTGCATATTTAGAACGCTTGGAGTGTCGGCGGACGAAAAATTGAGCGTAACTTTTGCACACGGCGTCCGTTTTGGGCCCATTAGTACTTTTTGGAAATGTAGCGACCGTTTTGGTTTGAACTCACCACTTCGTCGTGACGTATGAGGGATTTTGGCCATTTTTCAAAAGAATGAGCACTTGCTTGTTTAGAACGCTTGGAGAGTCGACGGACGAAGAATTCAGCGTAACTTTTGCACACGGCGTCCGTTTTGGGCCCATTAGTACTTTTTGGAAATGTAGCGACCGTTTTGGTTTGAACTCACCACTTCGTCGTGACGTATGAGGGATTTTGGCCATTTTTTGAAAGATTAAGCACTTGCATATTTAGAACGCTTGCAAAGTAGGCAGACGAAGAATTGAGCGTAACTTTTGCACACGGTGTCCGTTTTGGGCCCATAAGTACTTTTTGAAAATGTAGCGACCGTTTTGGTTTGAACTCACAACTTCGTCGTGACGTACAAGGGATTTTGGACATTTTTCGAAAGAATGAGCCCTTGCTTATTTAGAACGCTTGGAGAGTCGGAGAACGAAGAATTGAGCGTAACTTCTGCACACGGTATCCGTTTTGGGCCCAGAAGTACTTTTTGGAAATTTAGCGACCCTTTTGGATTGAAATCACCACTTCATCGTGACGTACGAGGGATTTTGGTCATTTTTCGAAAGAATGAGCACTTGCATATTTGGAACGCTTGGAGAGTCGGAGAACAAAGAATTGAGCGTAACTTTTGCACACAGTGTCCGTTTTGGACCCATAAGTACTTTTTGGAAATTTAGCGAACGTTTTGGATTGAAATCACCACTTCGTCGTGATGTACGAGGGATTTTAGCTATTTTTCGAAAGAATGAGCACTTGCATATTTAGAACGCTTGGAGAGTCGGGGGACTAAGAATTGAGCGTAACTTTTGCACACGGTGTCTGTTTTGGGCCCATAAGTACTTTTTGGAAATGGAGAATCGGGGGACGAAGAATTGAGCGTAAATTTTGCACACGGTGTCCGTTTTGGGCCCATAAGTACTTTTTGGAAATGGAGAATCGGGGGACGAAGAATTGAGCGTAAATTTTGCACACGGTGTCCGTTTTGGGCCCATAAGTACTTTTTGGAAATGTAACGACCGTTTTGGATTGAACTCACCACTTCGTCGTGACGTACGAGGGATTTTGGCCATTTTTCGAAAGAATGAGCACTTGCATATTTGGAACGCTTGGAGAGTCATCGGACGAAGAATTGAGCATGACTTTTGCACACGATGTCCATTTTGGGCCCATAAGTACTTTTTGGAAATGTAGCGACCATTTTGGATTGAACTCACCACTTCATCATGACGTACGAGGGATTTTGGTCATTTTTCAAAAGAATGAGCACTTGCATATTTAGAATGCTTGGAGAGTCGGCGGACGAAGAATTGAGCGTAAATTTTGCACACGGTGTCCGTTTTGGGCCCATAAGTACTTTTTGTAAATGTAGCGACCGTTTTGGATTGAACTCACCACTTCGTCATGACGTACGAGGGATTTCGGCCATTTTTCGAAAGAATGAGCACTTGAATATTTGGAACGCTTGGAGAGTTGGCGGACGAAGAATTGAGCGTAACTTTTGCACACGGTGTCCGTTTTGGGCCCATAAGTACTTTTTGGAAATGTAGCGACCATTTTGGATTGAACTCACCACTTCGTCATGACGTACGAGGGATTTTGTTCATTTCTCAAAAGAATGATCACTTGCATATTTAGAACGCTTGGACAGTCCGCGGACGAAGAATTGAGCGTAACTTTTGCACACGGTGTCCGTTTTGGGCCCATAAGTACTTTTAGAAAATGTAGCGACTGTTTTGGTTTGAACTCACAACAACGTCGTGACGTACGAGGGATTTTGGCCATTTTTCGAAAGAATGAGCACTTGCATATTTAGAACGCTTGGAGAGTCGACGGACGAAGAATTCAGCGTAACTTTTGCACACGGCGTCCGTTTTGGGCCCATTAGTACTTTTTGGAAATGTAGCGACCGTTTTGGATTGTATTCACAACTTCATCACGACCTATGAGGGATTTTGTCCATTTTTCGAAAGAACGAGCACTTTCATATTTAGAACGCTTGGAGAGTCGACGGACGAAAAATTGAGTGTAACTTTTTGCACGGTGTTCGTTTTGGGCCCTTAAATACTTTTTGTAAATGTAGCGACCGTTTTGGATTGAACTCACCACTTCGTCGTGACGTATGAGGGATTTTGGCCATTTTTTGAAAGATTAAGCACTTGCATATTTAGAACGCTTGGAAAGTAGGCGGACGAAGGATTGAGCATAACTTTTGCACACGGTGTCCGTTTTGGGCCCATAAGTACTTTTTGAAAATGTAACGACCGTTTTGGTTTGAACTCACTACTTCGTCGTGACGTACGAGGTATTTTGGCCATTTTTTGAAAGAATGAGCCCTTGCTTATTTAGAACGCTTGGAGAGTCGACGGATGAAGAATTCAGCGAAACTTTTGTATACAGCATCCGTTTTGGGCCCATAAGTACTTTTTGGAAATGTAGCGACCGTTTTGGTTTGAACTCACATCTTTGTCGTGACGTAATGGGATTTTGGCCATTTTTCGAAAGAATGAGCACTTGCATATTTAGAACGCTTAGAGAGTCGACGGACGCAGAATTGAGCGTAACTTTTGCACCGGGTGTCCGTTTTGGGCCCATAAGTACTTTTTGGAAATGTAGCGACCGTTTTGGTTTGAACTCACCACTTCGTCGTGACGTACGAGTGATTTTGGCCATTTTTCGAAAGAATGAGCACTTGCATATTTAGAACGCTTAGAGAGTCGACGGACGAAGAATTGAGCGTAACTTTTGAACACGGTGTTCATTTTGGGCCCATAAGCACTTTTTGGAAGTGCAGCGACCGTTTTGGATTGAACTCACCACTTCATCGTGACGTACGAGGGATTTTGGCCATTTTTCAGAAGAATGAGTACTTGCATATTTAGAACGCTTGGGGAGTCGACGGATGAAGAATTGAGCGTAACCGTGGCACTCGGTGTCCATTTTGGGCCCATAAGTACTTTTTGGAAATGTAGCGACCGTTTTGGTTTGAACTCACCACTTCGTCGTAACGTACGAGGGACTTTAGCCATTTTTCGAAAGAATGAGCACTTGCATATTTCGAACGCTTAGAGAGTCGGCGGACGAAGAATTGAGCGTAACTTTTGCACACGGTGTCCGTTTTGGGCCCATAAGTACTTCTTGAAAATGTAGCGACCGTTTTGGATTGAACTCACCACTTCGTCGTAACGTACGAGGGACTTCGGCCATCTTTCGAAAGAATGAGCACTTGCATATTTCGAACGCTTAGAGAGTCGGCGGACGAAGAATTGAGCGTAACTTTTGCACACGGTGTCCGTTTTGGGCCCATAAGTACTTTTTGTAAATGTAGCGACCGTTTTGGATTGAACTCACCACTTCGTCGTGACGTACGAGGAATTTCGGCCATTTTTCGAAAGATTAAGCACTGACATATTTAGAACGGTTGGAGAGTTGGGGGACGAAGAATTGACCGTAACTTTTGCACACGGTGTACGTTTTGGGCCCATAAGTACTTTTTGGAAATGTAGCGACCGTTTTGGATTGAACTCACCACTTCGTCATGACGGACGAGGGATTTTGGCCATTTTTCGAAAGAATGAGCACTTGCATATTTAGAACGCTTGGAGAGTCGGGGGACGAAGAATTGAGCGTAACTTTTGCAGACGGTGTCCGTTTTGGGCCCATAAGTACTTCTTGAAAATGTAGCGACCGTTTTGGATTGAACTCACCACTTCGTCATGACGGACGAGGGATTTTGGCCATTTTTCGAAAGAATGAGCACTTGCATATCCAGAACGCTTGAAGAGTCTTTGGACGAAGAATTGAGTATAACTTCTGCACACGGCGTCCGTTTTTGGCCCATAAGTAATTTTTGGAAATGTAGCGACCGTTTTGGTTTGAACTCACATCTTTGTCGTGACGTAATGGGATTTTGGCCATTTTTCGAAAGAATGAGCACTTGCATATTTAGAACGCTTAGAGAGTCGACGGACGAAGAATTGAGCGTAACTTTTGTACACGGTGTCCGTTTTGGGCCCATAAGTACTTTTTGTAAATGTAGCGACCGTTTTGGATTGAACTCACCACTTCGTCGTGACGTACGAGGGATTTTGGCCATTTTTCAAAAGATTAAGCACTGGCATATTTAGAACGGTTGGAGAGTTGACGTACGAAGACTTGAGCGTAACTTTTGCACACGGTGTACGTTTTGGGCCCTTAAGTACTTTTTGGAAATGTAGCGACCGTTTTGGATTGAACTCACCACTTCGTCGTGACGTACGAGGGATTTTGGCCATCTTTCGAAAGAATGAGCACTTGCATATTTAGAACGCTGACGTATGAGGGATTTTGGCCATCTTTCGAAAGAATGAGCACTTGCATATTTAGAACGCTTGGAGAGTCGACGAACGAAGAATTCAGCGTAACTTTTGCACACGGTGTCCATTTTGGGCCCAGAAGTACTTTTTTGAAATGTAGCGATCTTTTTTGATTGAAATCACCACTTCGTCGTGACGTACAAGGGATTTTGGCCATTTTTCGAAAGAATGAGCACTTGCATATTCAGAATGCTTGGTGAGTCTTCGGACAAAGAATTGAGTATAACTTCTGCACACCGCGTCCATTTTTGGCCCATAAGTAATTTTTGGAAATGTAGCAACCGTTTTGGTTTGAACTCACATCTTTGTCGTGACGTAGTGGGATTTTGGCCATTTTTCGAAAGAATGAGCACTTGCATATTTAGAACGCTTAGAGAGTCGACGGACCAAGAATTGAGCGTAACTTTTGCACACGGTGTCCGTTTTGTTCCCATAAGTACTTTTTGGAAATATAGCGACCGTTCTGCATTGAACTCACCACTTCATCATGACGTACGAGGGATTTTGGCCATTGATCGAAAGATTGAGCACTTGCATATTTAGAACGCTTGGAGAGTCGGTGGACGAAGAATTGAGCGTAACTTTTGCACACGGTGTCCGTTTTGGGCCCATAAGTACTTTTTGTAAATGTAGCGACCGTTTTGGTTTGAACTCACCACTTCATCGTGACGTACGAGGGATTTCGGCCATTTTTCGAAAGAATGAGCACTTGCATATTTGGAACGCTTGGATTGTCGGCG
>NW_019251196.1:35244-35540 GCF_002742605.1 Olea europaea var. sylvestris
CACCACTTCGTCGTGACGTACGAGGGATTTTGGCCATTTTTCGAAACAATGAGCACTTGCATATTTAGAACGCTTGGAGAGTCGACGGACGAAGAATTGAGCGTAACCATGGCACTCGGTGTCCATTTTAGGCCCATAAGTACTTTTTGAAAATGTAGCGACCGTTTTGGATTGAACTCACCACTTCGTCGTGACGTACGAGTGATTTTGGCCATTTCTCGAAAGATTGAGCACTTGCATATTTAGAACGCTTGGAGAGTCGGCGGACGAAGAATTGAGCGTAACTTTTGCACACG
>NW_019251196.1:35592-35801 GCF_002742605.1 Olea europaea var. sylvestris
TTGGCCATTTTTCGAAAGAATGAGCACTTGCATATTTAGAACGCTTGGAAAGTCGGCGGACGAAGAATTGAGCGTAACTTTTGCACACGGTGTCCGTTTTGGGCCCATAAGTACTTTTTGAAAATGTAGCGACCGTTTTGATTCGAACTCACCACTTCGTCGTGACGTACGAGGGATTTTGGCCATTTTTCGAAAGAATGAGCACTTGC
>NW_019251196.1:43677-51635 GCF_002742605.1 Olea europaea var. sylvestris
TTGAACTCACCACTTCGTCGTGACGTACGAGGGATTTTGGCCATTTTTCGAAAGAATGAGCACTTGCATATTCAGAATGCTTGGTGAGTCTTCGGACAAAGAATTGAGTATAACTTCTGCACACCGCGTCCATTTTTGGCCCATAAGTAATTTTTGGAAATGTAGCAACCGTTTTGGTTTGAACTCACATCTTTGTCGTGACGTAGTGGGATTTTGGCCATTTTTCGAAAGAATGAGCACTTGCATATTTAGAACGCTTAGAGAGTCGACGGACCAAGAATCGAGCGTAACATTTGCACATGGTTTCTGTTTTGGGCTCATAAGTACTTTTTGGAAATGTAGCGACCATTTTGGATTGAACTCTCCACTTCGTCGTGACGTACGAGGGATTTTAGCCAGAGTCGGTGGACGAAGAATTGAGCGTAACTTTTGCACACGGTGTCCGTTTTGGGCCCATAAGTACTTTTTGTAAATGTAGCGACCGTTTTGGTTTGAACTCACCACTTCATCGTGACGTACGAGGGATTTTGGCCATTTTTCGAAAGAATGAGCACTTGCATAATTAGAACGCTTGGAGAGTCGTCCGACGAAGAATTGAGCATAACTTTTGCACACAGCGTCCGTTTTTGGCCATCAAGTAATTTTTGGAAATGTAGCGACCATTTTGGTTTAAACTCATATCTCTGTCGGTGTCCATTTTAGGCCCATAAGTACTTTTTGAAAATGTAGCGACCGTTTTGGATTGAACTCACCACTTCGTCGTGACGTACGAGTGATTTTGGCCATTTCTCGAAAGATTGAGCACTTGCATATTTAGAACGCTTGGAGAGTCGGCGGACGAAGAATTGAGCGTAACTTTTGCACAAGATGTCCATTTTGGGCCCCTAAGTACATTTTGTAAATGTAGCGACCATTTTCGTTTGAACTCACAACTTCGTCGTGACGTACGAGGGATTTTGGCCATTTTTCGAAAGAATGAGCACTTGCTTATTTAGAATGCTTGGAGAGTCGACGGAAGAAGAATTCAGCGAAACTTTTGCATACGGCGTCCGTTTTGGGCCCATAAGTACTTTTTGGAACTACAGCGACCGTTTTGGATTGAACTCACCACTTCGTCGTGACGTACGAGGGATTTCGGCCATTTTTCGAAAGAATGAGCACTAGCATATTTGGAACGCTTGGATTGTCGACGTACGAAGAATTGAGCGTAACTTTTGCACACTGTATCCGTTTTGGGCCCATAAGTCCTTTTTTGAAATGTAGCGACCGTTTTGGATTGAACTCACCACTTCGTCGTGACGTACGAGGGATTTCGGCCATTTTTCGAAAGAATGAGCACTTACATATTTGTAAAGGTTTGAGAGTCGGCGTACAAAGTATTGACCGTAACTTTTCCACACTGTATCCGTTTTGGGCCCATAAGTCCTTTTTGGAAATGTAGCTACGGTTTTGGATTGAACTCACCACTTCGTCGTGACGTACTAGGGATTTTGGCCATTTTTCAAAAGATTGAGCACTTGCATATTTTGAACGCTTGGAAAGTCAGCGGACGAAGAATTGAGCGTAACTTTTGCAAAGGGTGTCCATTTTGGGCCCATAGGTACTTTTTGAAAATGTAGCGACCGTTTTGGTTTGAGCTCACAACTTAGTCGTGACGTACGAGGGATTTTGGCCATTTTTCAATAGATTGAGCACTTGCATATTTAGAACGCTTGGAGAGTCGACGGATGAAGAATTGAGCGTAACTTTAGCACACGGTGTCCGCTTTGGGCCCGTAAGTACTTTTTGGAAATGTGGCGACCGTTTTGGATTGAACTCTCCACTTTGTCGTGACGTATGGGGGAGTTCAACCATTTTTTGAAGGAATAAGCACTTGCATATTTGGAACGGTTGGAGAGTCGGCGTACGAAGACTTGAGCGTAACTTTTGTACACGGTGTACGTTTTCGGTCCATAAGTACTTTTTGGAAATGTGGCGACCGTTTTGGATTGAACTCTCCACTTTGTCGTGACGTATGGGGGAGTTCAACCATTTTTTGAAGGAATAAGCACTTGCATATTTGGAACGGTTGGAGAGTCGGCGTACGAAGACTTGAGCGTAACTTTTGTACACGGTGTACGTTTTCGGTCCATAAGTACTTTTTGGAAATGTGGCGACCGTTTTGGATTGAACTCACCACTTCGTCGTGACGTACGAGGGATTTTGGCTATTTTTCGAAAGATTAAGGACTTGCATATTTAGAACGGTTGGAGAGTCGGCGTACGAAGAGTTGAGCGTAACTTTTGTACACGGTGTACGTTTTCGGCCCATAAGTACTTTTTGGAAATATAGCGACCGTTTTGGATTGAACTCACAACTTCGTCTTGACCTACGAGGGATTTTGGCCATTTTTCGATAGAATGAACACTTGCATATTTAGAACGCTTGGAGAGTCGACGGACGAAGAATTGAGCGTAACTTTTGCACACGGTGTCCGTATCGGGCCCATAAGTACTTTTTGGAAATGTAGCGACCGTTTTGGTTTGAACTCACATCTTCGTCGTGACGAACGAGGGATTTTGGCCATTTTTCGAAAGAATGAGCACTTGCATATTCAGAATGCTTGGTGAGTCTTCGGACGAAGAATTGAGTATAACTTCTGCACAACGCGTTCGTTTTTGGCCCATAAGTAATTTTTGGAAATGTAGCGGCCGTTTTGGTTTGAACTCACATCTTTGTCGTGACGTAGTGGGATTTTGGCCATTTTTCAAAAGAATGAGCACCTGCATATTTAGAACGCTTAGAGAGTCGACGGACCAAGAATTCAGCGTAACTTTTGCACACGGTGTCCATTTTGGGCCCAGAAGTACTTTTTGGAAATGTAGCGACCGTTTTGCATTGAACTCACCATTTCATCATGACGTACGAGGGATTTTGGCCATTGATCGAAATATTGAGCACTTGCATATTTAGAACGCTTGGAGAGTCGGTGGACGAAGAATTGAGCGTAACTTTTGCACACGATGTCCGTTTTGGGCCCATAAGTACTTTTTGTAAATGTAGCGACCGTTTTGGTTTGAACTCACCACTTCGTCTGACGTACGAGGGATTTTGGCCATTTTTCGAAAGAATGAGCACTTGCATATTTAGAACGCTTGGAGAGTCGACGGACGAAGAATCGAGCGGAACTTTTGCACACGATGTCCATTTTGGGCCCGTAAGTACTTTTCGAAAATGTAGTGATCGTTTTCGTTTGAACTCACAACTTCGTCGTGACGTACGAGTGATTTTGGCCATTTCTCGAAAGATTGAGCACTTGCATATTTAGAACGCTTGGAGAGTCGACGGACGAAGAATTGAGCGTAACTTTTGCACACGATGTCCATTTTGGGCCCCTAAGTACTTTTCGAAAATGTAGTGATCGTTTTCGTTTGAACTCACAACTTCGTCGTGACGTACGAGGGATTTTGGCCATTTTTCGAAACAATGAGCACTTGCATATTTAGAACGCTTGGAGAGTCGACGGACGAAGAATTGAGCGTAACTTTTGCACACGGTGTCCGTTTTGGGCCCATAAGTACTTTTTGGAAATGTAGCGACCGTTTTGGTTTGAACTCACATCTTTGTCGTGATGTAGTGGGATTTTGGCCATTTTTCGAAAGAATGAGCACTTGCATATTTAGAACGCTTAGAGAGTCGACGGACCAAGAATTGAGCGTAACTTTTGCACACGGTGTCCGTTTTGGGCCCATAAGTACCTTTTGGAAATGTAGCGACCGTTTTAGATTGAACTCAGCACTTCGTCGTGACGTAAGAGAGATTTTAGCCACTTTTTTAAAGAATGAGCACTTGCATATTTGGCACGCTTAGAGAGTCGGCGAAAGAAGAATTGAGCGTAACTTTTGCACACGGTGTCCGTTTTGGGCCCATAAGTACTTTTTGGAAATGTGGCGACCATTTTGTATTGAATTCACAACTTCGTCGTGACGTACGAGGGATTTTGGCCATTTTTCGAACGAATGAGCACTTGCATATTTGGCGCGCTTAGAGAGTCGACGGACGAAGCATTGAGCGTAACTTTTCCACACGGTGCCCGTTTTGGGCCCATAAGTACTTTTTGTAAATGTAGCAACCGTTTTGGTTTGAACTCACCACTTCATCGTGACGTACGAGGGATTTTGGCCATTTTTCGGAAGAATTAGCACTTGCATATTTAGAACGCTTGGAGAGTCGACGGACGAAGAATTGAGCGTAACCATGGCACTCGGTGTCCGTTTTGGGCGCATAAGTACTTTTTGAAAATGTAGCGACCGTTTTGGATTGAACTCACCACTTCGTCGTGACGTACGAGGGATTTTGGCCATTTTTCGAAAGAATGAGCACTTGCATATTCAGAACGCTTGGTGAGTCTTCGGACGAAGAATTGAGTTTATTTTCTGCACACGACGTCCGTTTTTGGCCCATAAGTAATTTTTGGAAACGTAGCGACCGTTTTGGTTTGAACTCACATCTTTGTCATGACGTAGTGGGATTTTGACCATTTTTCGAAAGAATGAGCACTTGCATATTTAGAACGCTTAGAGAGTCGACGGACCAAGAATTGAGCGTAACTTTTGCACACGGTGTTCGTTTTGGGCCCATAAGTACTTTTTGGAAATGTAGCGACCGTTTTGCATTGAACTCACCACTTCATCATGACGTACGAGGGATTTTGGCCATTGATCAAAAGATTGAGCACTTGCATATTTAGAACGCTTGGAGAGTCGGTGGACGAAGAATTGAGCGTAACTTTTGCACACGGTGTCCGTTTTGGGCCCATAAGTACTTTTTGTAAATGTAGCGACCGTTTTGGTTTGAACTCACCACTTCGTCGTGATGTACGAGGGATTTTGGCCATTTTTCGAAAGAATGAGCACTTGCATTTTTAGAACGCTTGGAGAATCGACGGACGAAGAATTGAGCGTAACCATGGCACTCGTTGTCCATTTTGGGCCCATAAGTACTTTTTGAAAATGTAGCGACCGTTTTGGATTGAACTCACCACTTCGTCGTGACGTACGAGGGATTTTGGCCATTTTTCGAAAGAATGAGCACTTGCATATTTAGGACGCTTGGAGAGTCGACGGACGAAGAATTGAGCGTAACTTTTGCACACGGTGTCCGTTTTGGGCCCATAAGTAATTTTTGGAAATGTAGCGACCGTTTTGGTTTGAACTCACATCTTTGTCGTGATGTAGTGGGATTTTGGTCATTTTTAGAAAGAACGAGCACTTGCATATTTAGAACGCTTAGAGAGTCGACGGACCATGAATTGAGCGTAACTTTTGCACACGCTGTCCGTTTTGGGCCCATAAGTACTTTTTGGAAATGTAGCGACCGTTTTCATTGAACTCACCACTTCATCATGACGTACGAGGGATTTTGGCCATTGATCGAAAGATTGAGCACTTGCATATTTAGAACGCTTGGAGAGTCGGTGGATGAAGAATTGAGCGTAACTTTAGCACACGGTGTCCGTTTTGGGCCCACAAGTACTTTTTATAAATGTAGCGACCGTTTTGGATTGAACTCACCACTTCGTCGTGACGTACGAGGGATTTTGGCCATTGATCGAAAGATTGAGCACTTGCATATTTAGAACGCTTGGAGAGTCGGTGGATGAAGAATTGAGCGTAACTTTAGCACACGGTGTCCGTTTTGGGCCCACAAGTACTTTTTA
Organism: Olea europaea var. sylvestris; assembly: GCF_002742605.1. Taxonomy (NCBI): domain Eukaryota; kingdom Viridiplantae; phylum Streptophyta; class Magnoliopsida; order Lamiales; family Oleaceae; genus Olea; species Olea europaea. The sequence continues at coordinate 49,376 of NW_019251196.1, forward strand.
TAAATGTAGCGACCGTTTTGGATTGAACTCACCACTTCGTCGTGACGTACGAGGGATTTTGGCCATTGATCGAAAGATTGAGCACTTGCATATTTAGAACGCTTGGAGAGTCGGTGGATGAAGAATTGAGCGTAACTTTAGCACACGGTGTCCGTTTTGGGCCCACAAGTACTTTTTATAAATGTAGCGACCGTTTTGGATTGAACTCACCACTTCGTCGTGACGTACGAGGGATTTTGGCCATTGATCGAAAGATTGAGCACTTGCATATTTAGAACGCTTGGAGAGTCGGTGGATGAAGAATTGAGCGTAACTTTAGCACACGGTGTCCGTTTTGGGCCCACAAGTACTTTTTATAAATGTAGCGACCGTTTTGGATTGAACTCACCACTTCGTCGTGACGTACGAGGGATTTTGGCCATTGATCGAAAGATTGAGCACTTGCATATTTAGAACGCTTGGAGAGTCGGTGGATGAAGAATTGAGCGTAACTTTAGCACACGGTGTCCGTTTTGGGCCCACAAGTACTTTTTATAAATGTAGCGACCGTTTTGGATTGAACTCACCACTTCGTCGTGACGTACGAGGGATTTTGGCCATTGATCGAAAGATTGAGCACTTGCATATTTAGAACGCTTGGAGAGTCGGTGGATGAAGAATTGAGCGTAACTTTAGCACACGGTGTCCGTTTTGGGCCCACAAGTACTTTTTATAAATGTAGCGACCGTTTTGGATTGAACTCACCACTTCGTCGTGACGTACGAGGGATTTTGGCCATTGATCGAAAGATTGAGCACTTGCATATTTAGAACGCTTGGAGAGTCGGTGGATGAAGAATTGAGCGTAACTTTAGCACACGGTGTCCGTTTTGGGCCCACAAGTACTTTTTATAAATGTAGCGACCGTTTTGGATTGAACTCACCACTTCGTCGTGACGTACGAGGGATTTTGGCCATTGATCGAAAGATTGAGCACTTGCATATTTAGAACGCTTGGAGAGTCGGTGGATGAAGAATTGAGCGTAACTTTAGCACACGGTGTCCGTTTTGGGCCCACAAGTACTTTTTATAAATGTAGCGACCGTTTTGGATTGAACTCACCACTTCGTCGTGACGTACGAGGGATTTTGGCCATTGATCGAAAGATTGAGCACTTGCATATTTAGAACGCTTGGAGAGTCGGTGGATGAAGAATTGAGCGTAACTTTAGCACACGGTGTCCGTTTTGGGCCCACAAGTACTTTTTATAAATGTAGCGACCGTTTTGGATTGAACTCACCACTTCGTCGTGACGTACGAGGGATTTTGGCCATTGATCGAAAGATTGAGCACTTGCATATTTAGAACGCTTGGAGAGTCGGTGGATGAAGAATTGAGCGTAACTTTAGCACACGGTGTCCGTTTTGGGCCCACAAGTACTTTTTATAAATGTAGCGACCGTTTTGGATTGAACTCACCACTTCGTCGTGACGTACGAGGGATTTTGGCCATTGATCGAAAGATTGAGCACTTGCATATTTAGAACGCTTGGGGAGTCGACGGACGAAGAATTGAGCGTAACTTTTGCACACGGTGTCCGTTTTGGGCCCACAAGTACTTTTTATAAATGTAGCGACCGTTTTGGATTGAACTCACCACTTCGTCGTGACGTACGATGGATTTTGGCCATTTTTCGAAAGATTAAGCACTTGTATATTTAGAACGGTAGGAGAGTCGGCGTACGAAGACTTGAGCGTAACTTTTGTACACGGTGTACGTTTTCGGCCCATAGGTACTTTTTGGAAATGTAGCGACCATTTTGGATTGAACTCACAACTTCGTCTTGACCTACGAGGGATTTTGGCCATTTTTCGATAGAATGAACACTTGCATATTTAGAACGCTTGGAGAGTCGACGAACGAAGAATTCAGCGTAACTTTTGCACACGGTGTCCATTTTGGGCCCAGAAGTACTTTTTGGAAATGTAGCGACCGTCTTTGATTGAAATCACCACTTCGTCGTGACGTACAAGGGATTTTGGCCATTTTTCGAAAGAATGAGCACTTGCATATTCAGAACGCTTGGTGAGTCTTCAGACTAAGAATTGAGTATAACGTCTGCACACGGCGTCCGTTTTTGGCCCATAAGTAATTTTTGAAAATGTAGCGACCGTTTTGGTTTGAACTCACATCTTTGTCGTGACGTAGTTGGATTTTGGCCATTTTTCGAAAGAATGAGCACTTGCATATTTAGAACGCTTAGAGAGTCGACGGACCAAGAA
>NW_019251197.1:0-482 GCF_002742605.1 Olea europaea var. sylvestris
CCCCCGCCACAATTTTTGTTTCCCATCAATCAGTCAAATTTTAGACGATTCCAACACCGTTGCGAAAAATGACGAAATTGCCCTCGTCGTGAATTTTTTCGGATCAATCGGTCAAATTTGAGCCCATTTCGACACCGTCGCGAAAAATGACGAAATCGCCCCTGGGGCGATTTTTGTTTCCCATCAATCAGTCAAATTTTAGTCGACTCCGACACCGTCGCGAAAAATTACGAAATTGCCCCCGGCGCGATTTTTGTTTCCCATCAATCAGTCAAATTTTAGACGATTCCAACACCGACGCGAAAAATGACGAAATTGCCCTCGGCCCGATTTTTGTTTCCGATTAATCTGTCAAATTTTAGCCAATTCCGACACTGTCTTGAAAATTGACGAAATTGCCTCCGACGCGATTTTTGTTTCCGATCAATCTGTCATGTTTTTGCTCATTCGAACACCGTTGGGAAAAATGACGAAATTGCCCC
>NW_019251197.1:912-1282 GCF_002742605.1 Olea europaea var. sylvestris
ATTGCCCCCGACGCGATTTTTGTTTCCGATCAATCGGTCAAATTTGAGCCCATTTCGACACCGTCGCGAAAAATGACGAAATCGCCCCGACGCGATTTTTGTTTCCCATCAATCAGTCAAATTTTAGCCGTTTTCGACACCGTCGCGAAAAATGACGAAATTGACCCCGGCGCGATTTTTGTTTCCGATCAATCTGTCAAATTTTTGCTCATTCGAACACCGTTGGAAAAAAGGACGAAATTGCTCCCGACGCGATTTTTGTTTCCCATCAATCGGTCAAATTTGACCCCATTTCGACACCGTCGCGAAAAATGACGAAATCGCCCCGACGCGATTTTTGTTTCCCATCAATCAGTCAAATTTTAGCCGA
>NW_019251198.1:0-1282 GCF_002742605.1 Olea europaea var. sylvestris
TAGACATTATCGAATCCATTTAATTTTTAATTGCATCTTTCCAGAAAATACTATCACGAGAAGCCATGGATTCTTCATAGGTTTTAGATTGGTTTCCACAACTGGAACAAAAAAAAATTGCTCTTCGTTGATCTCATTTCCCCTACTAAGTAACAAGAGATGAGTAGAGAATCAATGTCATCTGGTCCTAAAGACTTCTCAACTCGAGTTCTCTTACTTCTTCATGGTTCACTAGACTCGTCAGTGTATTTAGAAGACATTTCATCACGTGTTCCACTTGAGCTAGGGGTATTTTCAAAATTTTTCTTCAATTCATTATCCGAAGATAGTGAATCCTCAAAGAACTCTACATCACTAGATTCGATAATCACATTGGTCTCTAAATTTGATAATCTATAAGATTTTTATCCAACAAAGGCACATTTAATGCCTCTTGGTCCCAATTTGGTCCGATTGGGGTTCGTGTTCTTATAATAACCAAGACACTCACACTTTGAAGTATCAAATGTTCGATTTTTTTCCTTTTCACAATTTATAAGGAGAAACTTTTGTATGAGCATGTTTAGTATGGATTAAAATTTGATTTTAATCTAAGTCAAAGTCAAACAATCAATATTAACCACATCTTTCATGAGTCCCACAACTTTTCAATCACACATTTCAAAATTTTCTATCACAATCTACTAAAAATCTAATTTTAATCCTTATCAAACACCCTCTATATTTAGAAGGAATTTATTAAATATCCTACATGCACTTAATAAAGTTTCACCCCACAAGTTAAATGACAACTTAGCATAGAAAAGCATAGCATTAATCATTTCAACTAAAGTTCTATTTTTCCTTTCACTCAAACCATTTTGGTCGGGTGTCTTAGGTACAAAATATTGGTGAATTATGTTATATTGCTCACAAAACAAGTTCAAATCGCTAGAAAAGTATTCACCACCTCTATCACTCCTTAAGGTTTTAATTTTCTTTCCTAGAAAATTTTCAACTTCATTCTTATGCACTTTAAACATATCAAGAGTTTCACTTTTGTGCTTTAATAAGTAAATATATGTATATCTAGAAAAGTTATCAATAAAGGTGATGAAGTACCTATTTCTACCTTTAGTTAACATACCATTCATTTTACATATATCAGTGTGGATTAGTTTTAAAATGTTAGAAGTCCTTTTCACACTATGATAAGACTTTTTAATCATCTTAGATTTTACACATATCTTGCATTTACTTTCATTATTTTCATCATATTAAATCAACTCACAATTTTTCATGC
>NW_019251199.1:0-883 GCF_002742605.1 Olea europaea var. sylvestris
CCCGGCGCGATTTTTGTTCCCGATAAACCTGTCAAATTTGAGCCCGTTCCGACACAGTCGAGAAAAATGACGAAATTGCCGACAGCGTGATTCTTATTTCTGATCAAACTGCCAAATTTCAGCCAATTCCGACACAGTCGAGAACAACGACAAAATTGCCCCCTGCGCGATTTTTGTTTCCGATCAACCTGTCAAATTTTAGCCTATTCCGATACAGTCGCGAGAAATGACGAAATTACACCCAGTGCTATTTTAGTTCCCGATCAACCTGTCAAATTTGAGCCCATTCCGACACAGTCGAGAAAAATGACGAAATTTCCACCGGCGTGATTTTTGTTTCCGATCAACTAGTCAAATTTGAGCCCATTCCGACAAAGTCGAGAAAAATGACGAAATTGCCGCCGGCGCGATTTTTATTTCCGATCAAACGGCCAAATTTCAACAAAATCCGTCACTGTAGAGAAAAATGACGAAATTGCCCCCAGCGCTGTTTTTGTTTCCGATCAACAAGTCAAATTTTAGCCAATTCCGACACAGTCGCGGAAAATGACAAATTTACAACCGGCGCGATTTTTGTTCCCGATCAACCGGTCAAATTTGAGCCTATTCCGACACAGTCTTGAAAAATGACGAAATTGCCCCCGGAGCGATTTTTATTTCAGATCAAACTGCCAAATTTCAGCCAATTCCGACACAGTCGAGAAAAATGACGAAATTGCCCCCGGGGCGATTTTGGTTTCCGATCAACAAGTCAAATTTCATCCAATTCAGACACAGTCGCAAAAAATGATGAAATTGCCCCTGCGCGATTTTTGTTCCCGATAAACCTGTCAAATTTGAGCCCATTCCGACACAGTCGAGAAAAATGACGAAATTGCCCCCG
>NW_019251199.1:1041-1282 GCF_002742605.1 Olea europaea var. sylvestris
TTCCGACACAGTCACGAAAAATGACGAAATTACACCCGGCGCGATTTTTGTTCCCGATCAACCGGTCAAATTTGAGCCCATTCCGACACAGTCTTGAGAAATGACGAAATTGCCCCCGGAGCGATTTTTATTTCAGATCAATCTGCCAAATTTCAGCTAATTCCGACACAGTCGAGAAAAATGACGAAATTGCCCCCGGGGCGATTTTTGTTTCCGATCAACAAGTCAAATTTCATCCAAT
>NW_019251200.1:0-1282 GCF_002742605.1 Olea europaea var. sylvestris
ACTTTTTCAACCTGACATAATTAATACAGAAATTAATTATTTGGAGGCCCAGACGAAGGAATTTAGCTAAAATCCCGTGACCTTGGGTCTGTGCCACGAGTCCAATTTTGCGGGCCATTTCCAGTCAACCTACCAAATTTCGGCCCATTCTGACACCGTCGCGACAAATGACAAAATTGCCCCTAGTACGATTTTTCTTTTTTTAATTTTTAGTCCAACACAACTTTATCCAGACATAATTAATACGAAAATTTATTATTCGGAGTCCCAAACGAAGGAGTTTGGCTAAAATCCCGTGATCTCGGGACTATGCCCCGAGTCCAATTTCGCGGGCCGTTTCCCATCAACCTACCAAATTTCGGCCCATTCCGACAACGCCGCGACAAATGACAAAATAGCCCTGGTGTGGTTTTTCTTTGTTAATTTTCTGTCCAGCACTTCTTCAACCTGACATAATCAATATGGAAATTAATTATTCGGAGGCCCAAACGAAGGAATTTTGCTAAAATCCCATGATCCCGGGTCTGTGCCCCGAGTTCGATTTCGTGGGACGTTTCCAATCAACTTGCTAAATTTCGGCCCATATCGACACCGTCGCGATAAATGACAAAATTATCCCTGGTGTGATTTTTCTTTTGTAATTTTCTGTCAAGCACTTCTTCAACCTGACATAACTAATATGGAAATTAATTATTCGGAGTCCGAAACGAAGGAATTTCGCTAAAATCCTGTGATCCCGGGTCTGTGCCCCGAGTCCAATTTCGAGGGCCATTTCCAATCAACCTGCCAAATTTCGGCCCATTCCGACACCGTCTCGACAAATGACAAAATTGCCCCTGGTGCGATTTTTCTTTGTTAATTTTCTGTCTAGCACTTTTTCAACCTGGCATAATTAACACGGAAATTAATTATTCGGAGGCCCAAACGAAGGAATTTGGCTAAAATCCCATGATCCGGGTCTGTGCCCCGGGTTCGATTTTGCGGGCTGTTTCCAATCAACCTGCCAAGTTTCGGCCCATTCAGACACCGTCACGACAAATGACAAAATTGCTCCTGGTGTGGTTTTTCTTTGTTAATTTTCTGTCCGACAATTCTTCAACCTAACATAATTAATACGGAAATTAATTATTCGGAGGCCCGAACGAAGAAATTTGGCTAAAATTTCGTGATCCCGGGTCTGTGCGTCGAGTCCAATTTCATGGGCCATTCCCAATCAACCTGCCAAATTTCGGCCCATTCCGGCACCGTCGTGACAAATGACAAAATTGCCCTTGGTACGGTT
>NW_019251201.1:0-1282 GCF_002742605.1 Olea europaea var. sylvestris
AAATATCATGTATCGACTTCATCAGTCTTACTAGACACTCTAACAACGAGAGCTTCTGAAGCTCCAACACCATGATCTACACTGAACTGGAAATCATGGCCGACACAGATTTAAACAGAAATTGCTTGTTTGTCCTAATCTCCATCAAGTCACTTTTTATTTTTCCTTGCATTTTGACAATAGAGTTCATCTTCATTATCTGTTCAGCCTTTATAGATGATATTTGAGATTTGATGTCATCAAGCTACACTTTCAAAACTTTGTTATCTGGCTTGAGTTCAGATATTTACATACGGAACTCTCGTCTCAAATCTTCTAACACCTGATAAATGCAAAAATAAAACAAAGTTTGTGACCTAGATATACATCTCTATGACCAATAATGAAAATTATGCAAGTTGAAAACACAAATGCAAGAGCTATGTAATGTGCTAAATAACACGCGACTTAAATGAAATAAAGTGAACTGTAAACCTATGAGTAGATATATAATATCATATAGATAATTGAATTGTTTATCTGTGACAATGACCTAAATGAAATGACGCATGACTTGTGACCTGTTGTATATGCATGTGACTAGATATAAATATGTGACCTGACTTGTATATGCGTGTGATCGGAAAAATGCAAAAACAATATGAGTTTGTGACTTGAATATACCGATCAATGAATAGTGATGGAAATATAATGCAAGCTAAAGACACAACTGTATGTCATGTGTAATGTGCTAAATGACATGTGATCTGATGTATAACATATGCATCTCAATATCTGTGAAATGAATATATGGATTGTGTGGACTTCCGTAACAACTTACATCACCCGATTGTGCACAATATGAATGTGGTTCCTTCTGAGAATGAGAATCATGTAATGGACCCTCATCAGTGGGGGATTTTCTAGTGGGATTATGTCTTCTCCCATCTTGGTGAAGGATAAATGAAAGCATCATCATCATTGGAGACTGATGCCCATCCAATACTACTGTTGGTTAATTGTAGTACTATGAAGATTTTTTTATATCTACTTGACCTGGCTTCCCACTTGTACTAGCACGGTCAACTAACCTTTCTATCCTACCTTTATTTTTTCGACTGTCAAGTGAAATGTCCGGTGAATTGATTTATTGTACTAGACCCCATTCATATATGGCATGACCATTTTAATTTTTGAAGGGTCCAGGTCACAAATCTCAATTTACAGTTCAATATAAATTTTAAAAAAAATATATTTTTTCAAAGATTTACATATAATACATAATGAGTTCATTTTGCTTAAG
>NW_019251202.1:0-1282 GCF_002742605.1 Olea europaea var. sylvestris
GAAAGCTTCGAACTCAGGCTCATCGAAGTAGATCTGATGATTCAATTATATATTTACTTCAATCAATTCAAAAAATATTGTCAATATCAAATTAATAGTTGAACAATTAAAAAGAAATAAGAATTATTTATTAAAAGTCGAGAGAACCAAACGTTTGCACCTCTTCGAAAGGGAACCGCACGTTGGGTTCTCTTGGATTTTCCTTTTTCCTTTTTCTTTTACCTACCTTAAAAAAAAATTACTTCGAAAATATTTATCACCGAAATGTAAATTTTCATTTTGACTAATAAAAATATTTATTTCAAAACGTACTTATTTCAGAGTTGATTGTTATACTATCTTTTTCTCTACATTATTTTTACATGCGAAAAATTCCTAATAAAATTTAGAGGAACATTTTACGTTTGAGAAATTTCGACAATGTAAACTAATAGAAATTTTATAAGAAATTTTTACGTCCAAAATTTAGGAAGAAATAAGAATTATCAATTAAAAGCTAAGAGATTCACACGTTGGGTTTCTATGGATTTTTCCATTTACAAATTTTATTAAAAATTCTTACGTCCAAAATTTTTCGACGTCATCAGCAATTAAGAAGAAATAAGAATTATTCATTAAAATTTATTTATCACCGAAATGTAAATTTTAATTTTGACTTATAAAAAAATTTATTTCAAAATGTACTTATTTCAAAGTTGATTCTTATACATCCGAAAAATTCCTAATTAAATTTCGAGGAACTCATAACGTCTGAGAAATTTCTACAATGTAAATTACTAGAAATTTTAAATGAAATTTTTACGTTCAAAATTTAAAAATAAATACGAATTATCAATTAAAAGCTGAGAGACTCACACGTTGGGTTCTTATGGAATTTTCTTTTTGCAAATTTTATTAAAAAATTTTTACGTCCAAAATTTTTCGACGTCATCGACAATTAAGAAGAAAAAAGAATTATTTATTAAAAGCTGAGAGAACCAAACAGCTGGGTCTCTTCAAAAGGGAACCGCACGTTGGGTTCCCTTGGATTTTTCTTTTTCCCTTTTCTTTTTCCTACCTTAAAAAATTACTTCAAAAATATTTATCATTGAAATGTAAATTTTAATCATGACTAAATTCTTGAGGTAAATTAGGGGGACATAAGGGTATCCAAAATTGATACGTTAGAGGGATGCCAGGTGTCCATTTTGGACACCCCCGTGTAATGGGGGATGTACCTCAAGAGTAACCCTTATTTCAAAACATACTTATTTCAGAGTTGATTGTTACACTGTCTTTTTCT
>NW_019251203.1:0-1282 GCF_002742605.1 Olea europaea var. sylvestris
AAAAACATTTTTTTTAAAAAAAAAAAAAAAAAAAAAAAAGAATAATAATAATAATAACAACATTTTTTAGGCAAAAAAAAAAAAACACGAATCTTTAGCTCCGTGCAATGCTGCAGGGAGCATTTGCACGGAGCATTTTTTTTAATTATTATATATTATATTTGCTCAGTCAGATTTTTTTTCCTTTTTTTTTCGTGCAACTATCCTTATAGTGCACAAAAATCTACATCCATCCTATTTTTCCATTTTCCTCTTTAAATCATATTCTTTTAGCACATAATTTTTTTTACAATTTCATTTAGTTCAATAAAAACTATCTCTCAGTAAGATTTAGTTGCTTAATTTGATGGATACTTGGGATAAATAAAAAGTTTTTTCTTTGGTATCATGTCCTGCAAATTTGCCCTTTATAATTCTCTTAACAAATTTTTCTTGTGGTTATAATAGACTAATGGTGGGTGGGTTGTATCATATTACCAATCAGTTAGGCAAATTAACTCTTTATTAAAGATTTATAGAATTTAAGGGAGAATATAATTTAAGATGGACATAGAGGAAAAAGTGAGATAGGTTGATGGTCAAAACTCATATTTTGTGAATATAATTTTGATTGTCTATATTACAATTAATTTTTTTTATAACTTTTGTGTAGGAAATTATAGCAGCTTGAAATTTAAAGACCCATTTTCTGTGAAATTAGAATTAGTGGTTCTAGAAAACCCCGGTCGATTTTCTTAGAATTAGTTGTGAATGTTCATTTAAGTATTGATACATCAAAATTCAAAGACTATTTTCGAGGTCACTATTCTTTTTCTCTCATTTTGGTGTTGTTGTGTTGGTTAGCGTGGTTGTAAGAAATTGTTGTGTTGTATATGATGAGTTTTCCTATGACATTGTTAAGGATAGTGGGCTTCCTAGTGATGATTCCAAGAATATAGAGATAATGATAGTTCAACAACTGAGATCGAAATTGAGGTAAATATTATGTTCTTCAGGCTAAAATGTACTTAATTTATTTTTTCAGTATCATATGGTTGTTTGCGTGTTCAAAAGGGGTAGGAATTTTCAAATTTCTGCAATATGAATTCGCTTTTTTTTTTCTTTTTTGAATTTAAGGGAGGTAATTTTGAAATTTTTACCCAAATTCCGATGGAATTTTCATGAGCTAAGAGGAAGAGTAAAGGTAATCCCGTCTCCTTCCAGTATTATTATGGTTTATCTGTCGTTTTATCAATGCATTTATTATTTTGTTTTTTACGCTATATTCTTTTGGATCATTTTT
>NW_019251204.1:0-1282 GCF_002742605.1 Olea europaea var. sylvestris
TTTGCAAGTTTTGTTTGATTTATAGGAAACTATGGAGAGGTTAAAAACGAATACCTCCAATGTATCGAATAAAATTTCGAGCCAATATTGAAAATGCATTATGAGAAAAATATCGTTTTTGTCTTGCTGAGCCAAAATCTTGGCTTTGTCCCTTCTCCTTCTACATTCGCTATTGTTTGCAAATGTTGCTTATAAATAACATTATTCTTGAGCACAAGTAGTTCGCTTTTGCAACAATTTCATTTGTTAATACAATATCCTTCTGATTTTTTATTTTTTATTTAAAAAAAATGGTTTAATTACAGGCAAGCAGTGGAATGAGCACAGGGATCATTGTCACACTTCCAAGTATAAACTTTGTTAATGTCCTTATATTGATTGCCAAATCTGACTCGAATGCCATGTCAACTAATCCAGCTGATGCGAGGACCCAAAGTGATGATCCTCAAAAATGTCATTTGATTTGTTGACCCTAAAAAAAAGGCACTTCGATAATTACAAATACAACATTTATGTGACACTCACAGAAATGGACGATAACTCATCCTATTTATAACATTTTCACAATGTTTAGTGAATCATCGATATTACTAACAAGAACCGTTGCACAGTAATCCAATGAATATCTCTAATATTTGCAATTACTATTCAATACGAGCCATTAACCAATACTAGCAATTACATCAACGGGCTAGTTAGTTATTTCTTCTTCTAGTTAGTACCAAGAAGAACGATAAAACTATATTAAGCAACTGTTTTAGGAATTGAGCCCATGTTTGATATACTTTCTTTAAAATAATAATAATAATAATTCTCCAAACTCATTTTCAATTACATTTTTTTTTATCATGAAATAATGTTGCACGTTGATATGTGATTTTTACTTACTTTTTAATTATACATTCTCTAAAAAAATCACTTTCCACAAAAGTTATTCTCAAAAAAACCCATGCCAAACATGGGATAAATGTTATCAAGCTTTAGGATGTTTTTCCATGGAATCCTACTCACTCAACTTTGCAAAATCCTTGACGCCCATACGAGGATATGAAATGGTGGCTTTGTATAAAACCTAACCCCAAATTATTGCATTTCCAATCACTTTGCCTTAATCACCATTTGATACGACATATAATTAAGTCATCCATTCATTGCCTACATCATTGATCCTGGCCCAGATTCCTCATATTTGATCATGGGACTCATTCACGGGTATGTTCAACTTTTTTATTTTTTATTTTAGTTATTTGAAGTAAAGGAATTGTTGTTATGAATTCTTCAT
>NW_019251205.1:0-1282 GCF_002742605.1 Olea europaea var. sylvestris
CAACCAGGCAAATTTTAGCCAATTTCGACACAGTCGCGAAAAATGACGAAATTACACCCGGCACGATTTTTGTTCCCGATCAATCTGTCAAATTTTAGCCCATTCCGACACAGTCGAGAAAAACGACGATATTGCCCCCGGTGCGGTTTTTGTTCCCGATAAACCTGTCAAATTTGAGCCCATTCCGACACTATTGCGAAAAATGACGAAATTGCCCCCGGCTCGATTTTTGTTTCCGATCAACCTGTCAAATTCCAGCCCATTCCGACATCGTCACGAAAAATGACGAAATTGCCCACGGCGCGATTTTTGTCTCCGATCAACCTATCAAATTTGAGCCCATTCCGACACAGTCGAGAAAAATGACGAAATTGCCCTCGGGGAGATTTTTGTTTCCGATCAACCTGTCAAATTTTAGCCAATTCCGACTCAGTCGCGAAAAATGACGAAATTGCCCCTGCGCGATTTTTGTTTCCGATCAACCTGTCAAATTTGAGCCCATTCCGACACAGTCTAGAAAAATGACGAAATTGCGCCCGGAGCGATTTTTATTTCAAATCAAACGGCCAAATTTGAGCCAATTCCGACACAGTCGCGAAAAATGACGAAATTATACCCGGCGCTATTTTTGTTCACGATCAACCTGTCAAATTTGAGCCCATTCCGACACAGTCGAGAAAAATGACGAAATTGCCGCCGGCGGGATTTTTATTTCCGATCAAACTGCCAAATTTCAGCCAATTCCGACACAGTCGAGAAAAATGATGAAATTGCCCCCTGCGCGGTTTTTGTTTCCGATCAACCAGTCAAGTTTTAGCCAATTTCGACACAGTCGCGAAAAATGACGAAATTACACCCGGCGCGATTTTTGTTCCCGATCAACCTGTCAAATTTGAGCCCATTCCGACACAGTCGAGAAAAATGACGAAATTGCCCACGGCGCGATTTTTATTTCAGATCAAACTGCCAAATTTCAGCCAATTCCGACACAGTCGAGGAAAATGACGAAATTACCCACTGCGCGATTTTTGTTACCGATCAACTTGTCAAATTTGAGCCCATTCCGACACAGTCGAGAAAAATGACGAAATTGCCGCCAGCGCGATTTTTATTTCCGATCAAACTACGAAATTTCAGCCAATTCCGACACAGTCGAAAAAAAGACAAAATTGCTTCCGGCGCGATTTTTGTTTCCGATGAAACTGTCAAATTTGAGCCCATTCCGACACAGTCGGTAAAAATGACGAAATTGCCCCCGGCGCGATTTTTATTTCAGATCAAA
>NW_019251206.1:0-1282 GCF_002742605.1 Olea europaea var. sylvestris
TTTCAAAAAAATTTACGAAGCAAAATGTTATTAGGGCCAAGGAAGCCTAGTGCAGCCTCCCCAATCCCCCATGTCTGTCCGTGGTGCCAAATCTAACTTTCTAGGGCAATTCTCTTTGTCAAAGTAACATTTTTCTTCCCATGTTTACGTATTGGGTAAATATTTAGATTACTTAAAACGAGCAGTGCTACACTACAAGGGTCACAGCCTTGGTAATGCCCGGTGCCAACCTGTGATAAATGGGGGAGCGATATTTTGAAGTTAAATTCTTTTTGTAATTTTTTCATAAAGTAAAATTCTTAATTAAAAAGTAGCTTTAAATGTCATATTGAGTAAAGTTTCAATTTAAATGGGGGCTGACATTTTCTCTAATTGCATTAGGGATGTCAATCTGCACCAAGGAAATAAATTTGTCTGCACGAATTTTTCCCTTTTAAAACATTTTGGTTATTTTTAAGGAAATTTCCAACGCTCGACAAACATGGGAAGAAGCTGATAAAATTCTTTGAGACAATTCAATTCCAAAAAGAAATTAGGAACGAAATCGTGGGTACTCGACTTCGGAATCAAATTTATCATTTTTGTTGTAGTAATACATACTAGTCGATGAATATCGGTGCATGGTATGTTTGACATGCATTATTGCACAAAATAATTATAATTTTTCCAACTTTTTTTCTTATTTGTATTTAGGAGGTTCTCATCAACTAAGAGTTTATTAAGTTTTTAAGATTTATGAATTCTCGTGTTTTTGGCCAAAATTCTATTTTCCAGATTTTAAGAAATTTGTTGGATATTAAATGATTTATTATAATTACGATAAAATGATATAATTTCTTAGGATCATTCCTGTAGGTATGTTTATAGTTCTAAGATATGGTGCTAATAGTTAATATTAGTTCCAGATCTTTTAAGAACAGTTTCTGTTTATAAAATTTTTATGATTCTTGTAAAGATTTTTATGCTTCATGCTGGGTATATGATAAGAGCATGTCTTAACTCCAAGTTAAAAGTTTAAACTGTTTTTAAAATAAGCCCTGAGTGATCTCTCAAAGCGTAAAGGCCCAGTGAAGAGGCTAGGATACGCATAGAAGAGAGAAAGGGATCACTGTTTTAAGAATTCTTGTTAAGGGAGTGCCAGTGGTGTCCTTACAAGAATAGAGTTAGGCCCAAGTTCATATATCTCAGATGACATGTTTAAAAAAAAAAAAAAAGGATATTATTTTACCAAAAGAAAAAGAAATCTCAATTAAGAAGAGTACTGAGTAGGATTTTTCATAAT
>NW_019251207.1:0-33514 GCF_002742605.1 Olea europaea var. sylvestris
CATGAGGACAAACTTTTCATTTGGATTTATGGTCTGGGTTGAAAGGAATCCCTGCATCATATTAGTAAAATGAGTGGTACATCCAGAATCAATCCACCAAGTATTATAAGGAACTTCTGCTAAATTAGATTCAAAACATACATAAGAAATAATCTTACCTTTTCTTTCGAACCATGCCTTACGTTTCAGGCAGTCCTTTTTATGGTGCGCAGGTTTGCGACGAAAATGGCACGTATCCTTCTTGTGTTCCTTATTGTGGATTTGGGCAGAAGACTCATTTATCTTTAGTGGTCCTTGCTTAATGCCCTTTCCAGATCTTTTATTATATTTCTTTCCAGCTCCTTGATGACTTACAAGATGAACATAATGAGTTCCTTGATTCTTAAACCTTGTCTCCTCTTGCACGAGCATACTGTGCAATTCATTCACATTCCATTTATCCTTTAAGGTATTATAGTTCATATGGAATGGACCGTACTCGGGAGGCAAGGAGTTGATGATAAATTGTACCGGAAAGTTCTCATCCACAGTCATCCCAAGAGTCTTAAGTCTTGCTGCAATGTTACTCATTTCAGTAACATGCTCATGCATGGTACTAGAACCATCAAATTTCATGGTGGTTAAGGTACCCACCAGTGTGCCAGCAAGTGATTTGTCAGTTGTTTGGGAACTTTCTTCCACAAACTTCATATATTCCTTAGCATTCTCAATTTTTGGGATAGTAGCCTTGATATTCTTTGCTAAGGTCATCTGCATAAACATTAAGCTTAATCTGTTTAACCTTTCCCAAGCTTTATGGACTGATCTTTCATCAGCACTGTTCTCATCAATAAGATCAGCAGGTTTCTCAACTTCAAGTGCCAAGTCCAAGTCCAAAACACCTAAGTTGAGCTGAACTTGTTCACACCAGTCAGAGAAATTGAGCCCATTGAACAGTGGTACAGATGAAGCATGTGAATGCAGAAAAATGGGAACAGATACTGCAAAATATAAAATGCTCCAAAATTAATACTTTGAGTTTTAATTTCAGATTCAGATAACAATAAATGTATAGAGTAATTCTCCTTTGGGTGATATTACGTTATACCATCATAATAAATATAATGATGCTAATCTAATTTCACTTAATTGGTAATTAAATATACTCTAATCAAACATGTATGATATCTTTGGATATACGAAACACATCCGACCAAGTAAATCAATTAACGACGATCATGTTCAAGATTAATAAAGTTAACTGGTCAACCTTTGGACGATCCATAATAATTTTATAATATATGAACGTCAATATACTCTTGACACCAATAATAAAGTCATTTTCATTTATAAGCATCAAACTATTAAGAGTAATTGACAAATAAATTATGTAATTTAGTGTTCGAAATACCATAATGTTTGACCACTTTGGTGACTAACAAACAAAATCAATCAAACATCAATTCCATAAACAAAACCCGAAGATAGCTAATTAAACTATGACTTAATTTAATCCATAATTCAAAGTCCAATACCATAATTACCCATTCATATATCACCATCTTTAATCAGTACATAATTAGTGGACTTATAAAATATACTGCTGTAAATCATAATTGGGCACTAAATGATATTCTGCCTGCATTAAATGATGCAGAAAATTTCAAACCAAAGTTAAATAATAAACATCAAATAGGTTTTGAAGTGAATGATCCACAGAACTTTAGTAAATTCCAATTATGTAGTCTATAGTTAAACAGGAAAAACTCCTCCACTAAGAAATGCACCCAGATTATACACAGATTGGACGGCTAATGGAATTTGTGATTGTGAAACCCAATAAACCAACCTTTTCTTCAACCAATCACAATACAATATATATGGCAGTCTGTTGTACTCTCTACGGGCAGTTCCAACCATTAATTTAACCATCCTTCTGTAATTACTGCATACAATTTATATGCACACAATTCTGCCATTCTAGAGTCTTTTGGAATAAACAATTGAAACAAAGCCAATTTAATAGAGATAGTGGCGTGTACTAGATCCATTCCGACACGCATCAAATTCATGCTCTTTCCAACCACTTACAAATGAAAAACCAGAATTTAATTAACGCAATAAATGGCCATGTGCATATTAACAGCAATTAATTTCAATAGAAATCCCTTGTAGCATATTTAATTCTAGTAAAATAGACAGTACGGATCTTGAATCTGATTTCATATTTCATTCATAAACTTATAATAAAAATTAAAGATCGATAAGTAGAAAACCATAATCTTTAAAGGAAAATCATAAATTCCATAACTTGTGCTCTGATACCACATGTAAGCCATTAATTTAACTTTAATGCCAAGATCTTAGAATTTTATGATTTTTCCATATGAGCAATTTGATAAAGAAACATACCTTGATCCATGGCAATAATTGAGAATTTTAGATCTGCAAAATAATAAACTGTTAAATTAAGGAAACCGTTCTCTCACTTTTCCTCTCTTTGATTGAATGAATTAATTGATGGGTTTCATTTACATTTATAAGCAGAGAGAGGCAGTCTCCTATGTGCCATAAACTCTCCACTTTCCACAAAAGTAGACAATTATAAAATTGTCACTTCTCAATTGGGCCAATATGATTTTAGTAATATTAACCACCTTTAATTAATTCTTTAATATTACATGGGCCACAAATAATTGGTTTTATAATATCTTCATTGGCCATAAATTCTCGGTGTCCGTTGCCAGATACTAATATTCGTATTCCTCAATGCACAGGCCATCGTGATGAGGTTGAGTCAATACTTGATCATCAGTTTGTCACAACACGTGGAGGGTATTACAAGTCTTTGGTACGTTGGAAAAATCATTCGAGTTCAGATTCAGTTTGGCTGTAAGTAGCAAAGTTCCAATGTCTGCATCCTGACCTATTAAATATTCATCAAAACTTGCCAGAGTCAAGTTCTCCACAAGGACGACAATTGATACAAATCCACTGTAGCCGTTCCATAATAATATACTATGACATTGTGGCTTGGTCTTCAAGAACGTGGAGAATAATTACCACTATTTACTTAGTCTTTAGCTATTAGCTTTCTGTTTCCTAGTCTTGAATTGTTGGTTTTATCCCTGATTTGTTTCCTGGTCTTTCGCTTTGATTTTACCAAATTGTGAATGTTTGTATGGCTATATATAGCCTAGGTGTGATGAATAAAAACGTAAGTTTTATTATTAAAAAATTCATCATTTGGAAAGAGTCCATTTACTAAGAGATTCTATGAAAATTTCCCTCTTGGTTGCCAACGTGAAGCTGGTCCAAGAGACTATTCTTTTTCTTTAACTATTTTGCCATTATTTTTCATCACTTTACAATGACAACCACTACTTTTGAACTCGGAGTTTTTAATGGAAAATGGGATTTTACCGATTTGGCAACAAAAAATGAGTGGAGTCTTTGTCCAACAAAGGGTTTCTGAAAGGTTGTGGCACAATGATGCAATTGTGTGAGTTGACCAGCCGACTTTTTCCTTGTTATTTTTAAAGTGTTGGCTGGTTTGTTAAAAACGTGATTTCATCTTAAAATCGTGTTTCTTCTAATGGATGCCCATGATGATGCCATATGTCAACCCCATGTCCATTGGATGGCTGACCATTTGGTGACTCATATAAAAGGGAGCCCTAGGGTTTTTAGAGACTTCTCTCTACTCTGGCCGTTTGAGTTCTTCTTCTCCTTCTCCCTGTAAATCAAAGATCTCATTTGATTTTCAACACTTTTTCAAATCAATTTTTATAATCTTGAGTGATTCTTTCTGAGAAGTGGTGTGTGTTCTTGTGTGAACATTTTTTGTGAAGTGAGAAGATCGAATCTTCTGTGATCTTGGGTGATTCTAGTTTGAGTGTGAAAACATCCTGATTTCTAAGCCTTGGTTAATATCGATTCTGGTAGTGGGTTGTTTGTGGAGATAGAAGCACTTATTCTTGGGAGATTCATCGATTGTTATTGCCTTAGGGCATTTTAATGAGATCTATTTTTTCTTATCTTTCAATCTTATATTACTGCACATTTTTATTCTTGTAATATCTAATATTTTGGAACCTCCTCTTTACAGTTTCTAAAGCCATAACACAAGTATCTCCTAAAACCATGACTATTGATCAAAGAAATGAAGTTGGTGAACTTGCTTATATACTTCTATTACAATACATTTATCTAAACAAGTGCTAAGGAATGTTGATAAATTAGATAATGCTAAATCTTTGTGGGATAAATTGGAAGAATTGTATTTGATTAAGTCTCTTTCCAATAAATTGCATCTCTTAGAAAGATTCTTTAGTTTTAAAATAGACTCTTCAAGAGATCCTGATGACAACCTTGGCACTTTTAATAAGTTAGTACAAAATATTACTAATGTTGGGGACATGGTACCTAAGAAGTATAAAACAGTCATACTCATCAAGATATATAAAGATGTCAAAGTGAGTACGGCAGGGACATACCCCTAAAGTTGTCATCAATTCTCTTAGAAGTAAGGAATTATAATTGAAATCTAAGAGATATGATAACGATTTTGAGAGTCTGTATGTGAGGGATAGACCACAAAATAGGCAAGGAGTGAAACAGAAAAATCGGAATTATTTTGGTAATAGCAACAATAAGAAAAAGAATAAAATGAGATTTATATCAAAATCTAAGACCAAGAACAAAAAATGTTATGGATGTGGAAAAATTGGTCATCTTATAAATGACAGCTACAAGAAGAAAAATAAAAAGAAAGACAAGAATTTAGATGAAGGAAACTTAGTTGAGCAGCTAAAACCCAATTTCTTTGATAAATATGGTTAGAGGAAATTACAGAAAACGTCCATTTTGACATAGTCATTTGCAAAAATGTCCGAAATTTTTCAATATCCATTGTTGCAATTATTTGGACGAGAGTACCCCTAAGTAGCTTCTATGAGAAGCTATATTAAAATAATGTTCTCGACATTTCAAATGTCGTTCTCGATATTTGAATCATAATATTAAATGTTCTCGACATATTAAATGTTTAGAATGACATTCCATTCCAAATATGACATTTTTCTAGACTTTGAAAGTCGTTTTCGACATTTCTGTTTCTAGCATTAATTGTGATTTAACATGTGCAATATGGAATTATTTATTCTTTCATTAAGGGTAAAGTAGAGAATTTGGTATCAAATTTGGCCATTTTTGCAAAGATTATCAAAAGTGGACATTTTTGAATTGATATATGTAAAATTGGATATTTTTGCAAATACCCCAATATGTTATTATTAAGTCACCCACTTATCTAAATACTGCAAATTTTGTAGATAATAGTGATCAGTGTCAAATGGATCTTGGATTTAGGATGTACTTTCCACATTACTTCTAGGAAATATTGGCTATAAAATTATAAAGAAAAGAATTGATAGGAACTAGTCATGGAAAATAATGTGTCTTGCGGGGTGGTAGGAATAGGAAAAATTACATTGAAATTTGAAAATAGATATATCTATACTCTAGAAAAAATTAAATATGTTCCTAAACTTAACAGTAACAAAATCTCAACGGGAGACCTTGATGACATAGGTTTGGAAGGTAAAATTGGAAATGACATTTGAAAAGTAACTAAAGGTTCCCTGGCATCTTTAAAGGTATCAAAAGGAATGGAACCTATGCCACCACGGCCACTACTATCCTTCCTGATCCTATAGAAGTCACTGATGCTAAGATTGACGCCACTTTAAAGTGGCACAATATGTTAACCTATTTGAGTGAGAAAGGCTTACAAATCTTGTACAAAAGTGGAGTTTTTGGAAAAAGACACTATTTCAATAGTTCGTTTTTGTGAATATTGTCCCTAGGCAAACACCACAGGCTTCATTTTAATATTGGAAAATAAAAACTACTTCTACTTTGGAATACATACATTCTGATCTTTGGAGGCCTTCATCTACTGTCACTGATGGAAGAAATAGATATTTCATGGCCTTGATTGATGATTTTTCAAGAAAATTTTGGATTTTTCTGTTCAAACAAAAATCTCTCACTTTTGAAAAGTTTAAAACATGGAAGACTTTGATTGGAAATCAGACAAGGAAGATAATCAAAATTCTTAGAATTGATTAATGGTCTAGAACTTCGCAATACTAAGTTCGATGTTTTCTGTTAAAAAAAGGAAAAATTGCAGCCAAGGTACCAAACATTTCGTTTATTAGCAGACTTTCCCGAAACCTTTCATTTGTGCCACCATAGGTACCAAACCTTTAAAAAATTCGCAGTTCAAGTACAGATTGACAGTTTCCGTCAGTTTGACCCAAAAAACCGTCAGTTGACCTCAAAAATTAAAAATCTAATAATTTTGACCAAGTAAGGCGAGGGTAAAAATGTTACTTTATAATTTTAATATAAAAAATAAAAATTATTTTAAAGGGAAAAAAAGAGCCCGTCTCCTTCTTCTATCTTCCCCAATCCCCTTACTCCAAAAAATCTGGAAAAAAAATTTCGATTATGGTGATGCAAACCATTACCTAGGCAAGGATCTGTTGTGCAGGAAGAAAAGCATTTGCCTCTGAAACTTGCTTATAGCTTTCTTGTGATATCCTACAAATCTATCGAGTTTCCACAATGTTTCATTGTGTAGAATTTCAATATTAAACTCAATATCATCTCCTTCCTATAACAAATTTGAAGTCCTCTTTTTCACAATTTCAATCATTTGTCCAATTTCTCAAAAGGCAACTCCTGCAACAATGGCCGCAACTTTTCCTTTCTCCTCATTTCATGCTAATACAATATTTAGATCTAGTAATAAAACACAAAGAAAACCCTAATAAATCATCCAAAGAAGTGCTCGGGGGCGCTGCAACCACGATGGTGCCGGCGACTAGCAACTTGGTGGAGGTGGTTTTGATTTTGGAGAAAGGGGATTGGGTAAAGGAGATGGGGTTTTCTTTTTCAAATAATTTTTACTTATTTTTTATATTAAATTTATAAAGTTACATTTTTACCCTTGTTTTACTAGGTCAAAAATATTAGATTTTTAATTTTTGAGGTCAACTAACAGTTTTTTGGGTCAAACTGACGAAAACTATCAATCTAGACTTGAACTGCAAATTTTGTAAAGGTTTGGTACCTATGGTGGCACAAATGAAATGTTTGGACAAAGTCTGTTAATAAACGAAATGTTTGGTACCTTGGATGCGATTTTCCTTAAAAAAATGGAATTCTAACACAAAAAATTGTCTCATATTCTACTCCATAAAATGGAGTAGCTGAACGAATGAATAGGTATGGGGTTAAACTATGACGATAATAGTTTTGATGCAAACCCGATTAGCACGGTCGCTCTCAAACCCAAGAAAAATATTGATAGCGGATCCCAAGAAAGCCAAAAACAAGGTTTTGGACTCAACCTACAATATTGGAACCAAGCAACCCAACAAGAACGGCTCTGTGGAGGACCTCTTAATTACACAAAACGATGAATTTTACCTGGAATTGTGGATCTAACTGAATAGTCACGAACCGAACAACCAACACAGTTACATGGACATGCCAACCTTTTGATTACAAATAATTAATTGAAATCACACCCATTGTATTGAATGCTACAAGAACAATTAATTCTTGATAAGTACGATGTTCAAGAAGAACAAGATAATTTGAAGCAAAAGCTTCTTGAGAGATTTCTCCATTAATTCATCATAAAAAGTCCTCTTTACAATAATGAGAAAATAACCTATTTATACTAAATAACCTAGAATAATATTAAAAGTAAATAAATTCTAGAAAACCTAGAAATCTAGTAAAACTGGAAAATAGAGTCCTAAAATATCTAAATTACCAAAAATAAGAAATTTGACTAAAATAAAACTGTTCTAGAACACATCAGATCCTCCTTCTTCGAGAGGATTCGTCCTCGAATCCTGATCGAAGTTGTAGCCTTTACTTTCAATCAACTCAAGCACATGAAATGGCCCATCACCTTTCAGATGCAATCTGGACCTCTTTTGACCTCGAACTCTCCTCTTTTGAATGTAGACCCAATTACCATCATATAGATCAAAGTGTGCTCGCCTCGACTAATTAATTTTTCAAGTTGGAAATGCTCCGATGAAAACTCCACTTGATGAATAATCATGCATCTTCCTTGCTTTACTTGGCCCAAGCACTTGACGCAATGTCACTTCCAATGTATCCATATTGTCCTTTAGTTCATCTTTCTCAATCAACTCT
The DNA here is from genome assembly GCF_002742605.1 of Olea europaea var. sylvestris. Taxonomy (NCBI): domain Eukaryota; kingdom Viridiplantae; phylum Streptophyta; class Magnoliopsida; order Lamiales; family Oleaceae; genus Olea; species Olea europaea. Next base: position 8,221 of record NW_019251207.1, read on the forward strand.
CTGCATATGTAGTTCCTCTAGTGCCTTTGAAACTCCTTCGTTTCCTCGGAAATCACAAAGTCAATTTTTGGTAAATGAGAAAAATCCAATTGAAGCTCAATTCTCTGTTCGGGTCGTATTCCAATAGGATTGTGTTCTAGAATCAAGTCTTCGACAACCTACAAAACAGAATTAAAAAAACTAGGGAGAAAATTTTTAGTTTTCACCACGGCCTCCTTAACTTCAGGCTTCCTTTCGATTGAACTCTCTTCCAACTCCTCTCTTCCAAAGACTCTTCTTCATTTTCTTTCTGCAGATCCAATTCCCCTTTTGGATTTTCACTCTCAACTTCTTTTTCACTCTTTTGTGGTCTTTCTCCTTTTACACCACAACTAACCACCTCACAATTTTCTCTTTTACCCTGTTGTTCCTCCATGTGAGTTTTCTGAGAGTTAATCAGGTCACGAAAATCTGAGAGTTCATGCTTATAATCTAACCCAGCCCTCCTGCTAGATGTATGGTCAACATCTTCACAAATAGTGTTTTCTCTCCCCTTGAATATCCAACTCCACTATATCTTCTGGGCTTCTCTCTAAATTCCTGCTCACGCCGATCCCGCTTATAAACATAATTAGGCACATATCGCTTCCTCATTATAGTCCTCAATCCATCCCAAGTTTCAATAAGCCTCTCTCCATTCCTCCGCCTATATTTTGTCGACTGATCCCACCAAGTAATTGCATAATCCACAACGGTGTTCACAACTAACTTTATTTTCTCTCCCCAGAGTAATCATGGTAATCAAACACTAATTCTACCCATTCTTCCCATGCCAAGTATGCTTTGGGATCGTTCCTACCCTTAAATTGTGGAATTGTCATCCTTTCATGTCCCAATCTCCCATCAACACCATTTCCAATCAAATTTCTACACTTTCCTTCAATCCTATCTCCCATATCCTCAAACAATCTCTCCAACTGCCGAAACAACCTTCGAGACATTTTGAATTGAATTCCAATTAGGTTGTGTGACTCAAGGACTCAAAGAAAATTGAACTGGACAACTTGATTGGATTTTATTTTTTTTTATAAATTCAACAAAGTGGTTCTTGAACTTGATTTGGACCAACAAAACTAGAATTTACGATTCAATGAAATTAATCAGTAAATTTTGGGATAATTTTTTTGACACAATTTTTTTCGGGTGAACAGTACTGTCTGTATGGAATGAACAGTACCATGAATAGTAAAAAAATTCAATTTTTTTGACCTTTGGGTAGAAAATTCAACTGCGACTTTGGCGCAACAAACGAATGTTGATTTGGACGGAAATTGAATCCAAAAACAACTTTTGAAATTTTTTTGGAATTTTTTTCTAGATCAAACACTCTAAACAACAAAAGACACGAAGAACACTAAAATTGACGAGGAAAACAAAACAAGACTAAAAAAAAAAAAAAAAAGATATGACCTTGATTTTGGTGCCTAGGTTCTGATACCAAATGATGGGAATCTGGTTAGCATGGTTACTATCAAACCCATAGGATATTGACACCGGATCCCAAGAAAGTCAAAAACAAGGTTTTTGGACTTAACCCACAATATTAGAACCAAGCAACCCAAAAAGAACGACGCTGTAAAGGATCTCTTGATTACGCAACACGATGAATTTCACCCGAAATGGTGGATCTGACTCAATAATTACGAACCAAATAGTCAACACAGTCATATGGACATGCCGACTTTTTGATTACAAATAATTAATTGAAATCACACCCATTGTTTTGCACGTCACCAGAACAATTAATTCTTGATAAGTTCGATGTTCAAGTAGAACAAGATAATTTGAAGCAAAAGCTTCTTGAGAGAATTCTCCATTAATTCATCATAAAAAGTCCTCTTTACAATAATGAGAAAATAACCTATTTATACTAAATAACCTAGAATGATATTAAAAGGAAAAAAATTCTAGAAAAACTAAAAATCTAGTAAAATCGAAAAATAGAGTCCTAAAATATCTAAATTACCAAAAATAAGAAATTGGATCAAAATAAAACTTTTCCAGATCACATCAAGTTTACATTGTTAACAAAACTCCTTCTAGTTCCTTAGAAGGTAAAACACCTAAAGAAATGTGGACTCGAAGAATGCCAGACTATTCTCATTTGAAAACCTTGGTTGTGCTCTTTATTGTCATCAAAATGTTGGTAAACTTGAGCCAAGATCTCTTAGATATGTTATTATAGGATATCCTGTTGAGGTAAAAGGTTACAGACTTTGGGCTAAAGAATCTAAGGGCTTTAAGATGATTATCAGCAGGATGTGACATTTAATGAATCTCATATGCCTTGCCTGAGTACTAAAATTGTTGAGTGAATTTGCAATGACAATGAAGGGAATGGTTTTATTAATCAAAGTCAAAATGAAAATGAAGTGAAAAAAACTGTTGAGATAGAGAAAACTATAGAAAGTGAGGTTCAATAAAGTGAATTTGACCAGGATAAAACTTTAGAGGACTATCAATTGACTAGAGAGTCTACAAGGTTTAATGATTATATATTCCTAGCAGTTCTGTCCTATCGGGATTTGACTTTAAAAGAACCTAAGATCTATGATAGGCTATTAGTTTTCAATTGTCAAAGAATCTGTAGACTGCTATAAAAGAAGAAATGACCTCCTTTTCATCTTGGAAATTAGTTTCCAAGCTTGTAGGTAAGTCTATAGTTGACTATAAGTGGATTTATAGCATTAAGGAGGAAAGTGTCATGAATTAGCCTCAATGGTGTAAGGCCAAACTTGTTGGAAAAGGATTTGCACAAAAACCTAGTATAGACTATATTGAATTCTTTTTCCCTGTAGTTAAATATATTACCATTAGAATAACACTTTCATTGGCTGCTCATTATGATTTACAACTTGAACAAATAGATATTCAAACTCCTTTTCTCCATGGTGATTTAGATGAAACTATTTACATGTCTCGGCCACAAGGTTTTATCGATAAACCAAAACATGATCATGTGTATTTTTGAAAAGGTCATTAAATGGGTTAAAAACAATTACCCAAACAATGGTATAAAAAGTTTGATAACTTTGTTGCCTCAGTTGAATTTATAAGAAGAGCTTTTGACCATTTCTTGTACTTTAAGAAATATAAGGATGATTCTTTTGTTGTTTACTTGATTCGTTATGTGGATAACATGCTTTTGATTGGTCCTACTATGCATATCAATGACATCGAAATATCTTCAAATTCTGAATTGAATGAAAGACTTAGGGCATGCTAAAAGAACTCTTCATATGGATATCATTATAAATAGATCCAAACATTTGTTGATTCTGAACCAAAGTTCTTATGAGGAAAATGCTCTATCAAAGTCCTCCATGCATTTATCTAAATCTGTGAGTCTTTCTGACATTAAATATATGAGCAAGATTCCATATGTAAATGCTGTTGGATCTGTGATGTTTACTATGGTCTCTATTAGACCTGAGTTGCTCATGCTATTAGTACACTTAGTAGGTTCATGGCTAATCCCGATATAAGCATTGGATAGCCTTAAAGTTTCTGTTGAAGTACCTAAAAAGGTCATCAAAATTGGGTTTTGAGTTTTAAATTTTGCATTAAGGAGGTTGTTCTAAAGGTTTTTGTTGACTTTGATTATGCTAGGGATAGGGACAATAGAAATCAACTTTTCCTTATATGTCTCAGTTGCAATCCATTGTAGCTCCGTCAACCACAAAAGTTGAGCATGTGTATGTAACGAAAGCCATTAAAGAAGCAACGTTGATAAAATGTTGATTAAGTGAAATAAATGAGTAGTCTACTCCTATGATAGGTTAGCCCCCATTTGGGTGGAATCGTGTTTTTTTGAAAAATAAATGGTTGAAAAAAAAAAGAAAATTTTTTTTGATTTACATATAATATTATTTTATAGAAGATTGTGAAGTTGAAAATAGGAAAGAAAAAAATGAAATGGAGTTTAATGGGGGCCAAACGGGAGCTTATTCATATAGTTAGAGTGCTATTCGTTTGTGTAAAAATCCAATTTTTCATGAAAAACTAATCACATAAGTGTTTGGATGCATTTCATAAGGGATGTAATTGGTAAAGAATCTGTGTTACATGAAAAACTTTTGGATGGTGTTTGTGCTATAAAAGGGGTCTTATGCTGATACCCTAGATAGACTTCTGATTCATATTCTTCTGGCGCATTTTATTTTTCTCTCTGTGTGGAAGATTGGTTTTTCTCTTTGTTTGTGTTAAACTCATCTTCTTGTTTTGAGATCTTTTGTCGTGTTTGGGTTTTGAGTCTATGTGATTATAAAAGATGGAAGAAACTAGAAAGATATTTTGATGGTCTCTTTTGGCTCATTAAAACAGCGTCAACTTCTATAGGATTTGGGGTTTCCATGGTCCTAGCTTGTACAGAAGGGTACAAAAATCTGAGCCCCAGAAATCAATCGATACTGAGATGCCTTTGGTTGTTTCTTGAGTTGTAATAGTTGGCTTTTTATCTTCCTTCGATCTATTGTATTTTTGGATTTCTCGTTATGATAGCTAAGCCATGTATCGTCTCAAAGAGATGGTATGAAATCATGGAATTCGAGATTAACTTCGAGTACTAAAATAAGTATGGACATGGATTTGACCTACTTGAGGAAATAAAACTCATATGTGGGTCTTTGAAAAAAAAATGACACGTATGGTGATGTTCATGTTTATAATGTTTGATTATAAAACAAAGACAGTGTTGACTTTGATGAAACATTATAAGATATGACATATAGTTGTCAAAATCCTTTCCTTGATAAGAACGCAAGAAAAAGTGTACAAGTCACATCCCAAACATTTTGAATCCAAGGAAGCCAATAAATAAGTTATGCAAGCTACGAAGATCTATTTATTGATTACAAGCAAGCGTCTAGAAGTTGGACCATCTGTTTTGAAGAGATAATCAAAAAGTTTTATTCCATCGTTCTTGGGGATAAACCATGTGTGTATAAGAAGGTTAGTGAGGGTGCCATTGTCTTTCTTCTACTTTTTATATAGCTGATGTATTGTAGCTATCGGAAATATTGACATTCAATGCTATAGTCTCTAAAATTATCATGGTTCGAATATTTCTCCATAAAAAAAAGAACTATATACTGAGAATTACGATCTATAGAGATAAATCTACACTATAAGAAATTTATGCTTTTCTTACAAAATTTTGGAACACAAATTGAGATTTAATTTATGCTTTTCCTACAGAATTTTGGAAGACAAATTGAGATTTATAGGTGGAGTTCACTTTTTTTCCATAAAAAGATGTTTCACGGGGTTATGATTTGCTTCAAAATTTTGAATAGTGGGAGGACTTGTGCCTACAAAATTTTGTATTTTTGATTGATAAAAAATTTGATGAGCAGCTAGAAAAGTTTTTGATTTTTCATTTGTAATTTTTAGTCCCTGCGAAATGTGTTAAAATTCTTGCTTTGTTGTACCACCATTCACACCATTGTTAATGAAGAATAATTATAATGAGGAAGAAGATGCTATTAAGGACGAAGAGAACGATTTTGATGAGGTTCAACTGCATATCTAATTTATGAGGATGGGTTATTTTTTAGCTATATAATAATAGATATAGAGCATATTTGCTTTTCAGAGTAATTATACTTTAGAGAGAATGATTCTTGTTTGTGTTTTGGTGCAATATTTTGAATTCAATGTAAATGTCGTAATTAATTTATTGTCTTTTTGCATCTTTATTTTATTTTTAATAAGGTTAAAAAATTAATACAATATAAACAATAAATAAAATATACTAAAGTTATTTAATTTTTTCGTACAATTTTTTTCATTGTTGAGACAAATTATACCCTATAAATATGTGTTTCCCACGAAAAATATTTATAGAAAAAGCAGGGCTCAGCCCATAAAGTAATTTGTGTACCATATTGCCACAAATTTTTAATTGTTGGAAAAAACATGTTTATTTTAGTCCACAAACATTATTTTCACACAAAAATTTATTTGTGGAGAAAATCACGATTTAGCCAACAACAAAATTTGTAGGAAAAAATAAAATTGCTTTGTGGGTCAATATTAACTTTAGCGGATGAATAATTTTTTCAAGGAAAAACATACTCGATGTATTGAATTCATTTTTAGGGAAAACCTTTAGCCAACAAATTTCAAAATTTTGTCATATTTTACCTATCCACTCGATGTTTGCCACACCAATTTTCCTTTAAAAAATTTTCATCTGCAAAAGTTTTTCCCAGAGATAAGAGCATTTTCCTAGGAATAAATTTTATATGAAAACATAAAATTCTTTTAGTGCGAAAATGTTAATTGGTTTTTCTCAATTCGCGTTGTAGATAATACGGTAAAAATTATTTAATTTCTCCGTACTAATTTTTATGTCTCATGGATCATGAGATTTATGTCTCCAAGGAAGTGTGTCCAAAGCCACAACTTGAGACAGAATGTGTAGATGAGATAGCTTTTGAATTAACAATAGGATTTATTATATATGTATAAAATGTTGGAAACTAATTAAGGAAAGTTAATTTTTATCAAACTTCAACCAAATATTTGGATGGATCGTGCTACTCGAACTGAACGAGAAATTCGTCAATCATGTTCTACTCTTCGAATAGATGAGTTTAATATATTTCGACATCAAAAACTATATCCAGATGAATAAGAAATTAGTGAATGAAGTAGGGTTGAAAATCATGGATTTTGGAATGAAAATTCAGTATATAAGACCATCGCTCGAGTAGCAGCCTGACGCCAAGCGAGAGGTGAGTCACTAAAATTCACTCTCGAACAACAATCGGGGCAGTGAGCGAGCGGTAGATCAGCCTATGCAACGTTTCGTGAAATAGGTTGATCTTTGGGCTGTGTCACTTCGCACCTCTATAAATTGGACCCCTGTGTGTTGGTTTCATTTACTCACATTTTATGGAATAAAGAATATTACATAACATCATAATCTTGCCAAAATTCTACATCATAACTTGTTCTTTTTACATACAAAAGGAGTTCGAAACTTTGTTCAATTATACATTTCTTGTGATTTGAAGTGCTGCAATCACTTAAAGTTGATCGTTGTATCTTGAGAAATGATTACCATTCACCATAGGCACCTACGCGAGGCAAATTCGTCTTAAGGACGCAGAGTTCAACTCTTACCTCGATCCTTTGTATTTCATTTCTTTGGTATAAGTTCAATCCAACTTTCCATTTGAATTTGGGTAGGTTTCAGTAAATTTTAATTACTGTGGTAAACAAATCACTTTGTATATTTACAAACAACAATCTTAAGACGAATATTTCAAGTGATTTATTTGCAAAATAATTTCATTTTTGGTTTAAATTTTCTAATCTTTCTTGGTAGTAAACTTAGTTTGGTTTATCTTCTATTTGTGTAATAGAAATGACTATCATTAATGATAGAACTGATGTTACTCTGGTCGTTGTTCCTTTGGTTACTCTGGTTATTATGACTCTGGTTATTTCTATTGTTGCGCCTTAGATTTTAGTTTCCCTATTGTTCATCCAAGATTCGTTCTACATTGAGAAAAATCGAAAAATGGAAGATATTTTATTCTTTGAATTATTTGGTACAACAATGACACTCATTTTAAATAGTCCACCACTTACACAGCCTTTGCCTATACACATGTTATTTTTGGTAAGTATAAACTTATTCAACACAAAGTAACAAACTCGAAGTTAAGTTCTTGTGTGAGTCCAACACATGAAAAACATTGTTAAGGGTGAGTTTCTTCTTCGATGACATCTTCAATAAAACTTTACCTTGTCCTTCAACCCTTTGAACTTGAAGAATTTCTCATGAACAATTTCTCAGCATTCGTTGGATTATATGATGAAAACATTGCCTTATCGCCAAAAATATGGCGAGTGGCACCATTGTCCACCCACCATTGCAAAGAATTTCCAACATTGTTGCAATCTAAAACATCGTTGACAAGTTAATTTCTGATATTCTATCAGATAATGCATCAGATTTGGTGATATTCGCTTGAGCTTGCTTATTTAATTTATGACATACGTTGGAGCGATGTCCAGTTTTACACAGTTGTAACAATTGCCTTTGAAGGTCTTTGTATTCTTGTTGTATTCTTGCTTGAAGGATTCCACCGAATGTTTTCTCTTTTTGTTCTTATCATTGTTTCCACCACATTCACCTATGGTTGTGGCATAAAACTTCCATATCGCTTGCTCAACATTATGTTATCTTCTTCAATTCTCGATCGGCTAACGAATTATTCAATATTCATCTTATTACGCTTGTGTTTAAGATAATTCTTAATGTCCTTCTACATGGGTGGAAGTTTCTCGATGATTGCAACCATTTGAAAAGATTCACTTAGAGGCATATTCTTGATGTAAATGTCATGAAGAAGAACCTGCAGTTTTATACTTGATTGATAATCATCTTGTAATCTTTTATCTTGTAATCTAATAATTTTTTGACGAAGAATATCTTTATTCCGACTTCTTCGGACTTCTTTCTTTTCTAAGGACTCCAAAGATTCTTTACAAATCTTATGGAACTATACATGTTGTATAGCGTGTTGTCCAAGAGAATGCAATTGTTGCATAGAAAGTATGAATGTTTCCAAGCATCCAATGCTATTAACGATGCCCTATTATTTTCCCTTTTTGTACTGCTGGAACATTCTCATTTAGAATTTGTACAAGATAAAGACGGTAAGACATATTTCATTACATTCATTGATAATTGTACGAGATATTTCTATATATAATTGTTGAAAAGCAAAGATGAAGCTTTGGAAGTGTTTAAACAATCAAAAATGAAGTTGAATATCATCTCGAAAAATAAATGAAACTGATTCTTAGTGATTGAGATGGAGAATATGTTGCACCGTTCGAAGAATTTTTGTTTAAAATCTGGAATTATTCATTAAACAACGGCACCATACTCACCTTACTCAAATAGTGTTGCTTAAGGCAAAAATCAAACTTTTAAGTAAATGATTAATGCAATGTTGATAAGTTTAGACTAAACTCAATACTTTTGGGGGGCTATACTTTCTGCAAATCACATCTTTAATAAAATACCACGTAAATGCAAAGTTGAGACACCTTATGAGTTATGAAAGGCCGAAAGTCTTCCACAAATACTTAAAAGTGTGGGGGTTCTTAGCAAAAATACTAGAATGCATATCGATTTCTGCTTCATAAATCAAAAATACTTAATGTACATGAACATACTATAATTGAATAAAGTAATGTTGCATTCTTTGAAGATATCTTCCCTTGTAAAGGAAGAGAAATAAGTCCATAAAAATGAACTCATAGTACCGTACATAGAAATCATCAAGAAGATGAAGAACCAAAGCACAATAAAAGGCTAAAGACTACTAAGACACTTGGCTCAGATTTTATAATATATTTGCTAGAAAATTATCTAAGGATATTAATTGAGGCAATGTCCACTCCAGAATCACCTTATTGGGAAGAAGTTGTCAATAATGAAATTGAATACACTATGCGAAACCAATTTGGGAATTTGTTGATCTTTCACTAAGAAATGAAGCTCTAGGCTGCAAACGAATCTTCAAAAAGAAGTTGAAGTCTGATGAATCAATTGACAAATACGAAGCTCGACTATTCGCCAAAAGATGTAGCAAAAATGAGGTCAAACTTTTTTGATAAATATTCACTTGTTACAAGGATCACATCTATTCAAGTATTGATAACAATCATAACATTGTATATTCTTGAAATATATAAAATGGATGTTGAGACTACTTTTTCTGAATGGTGAATTATAAAAGGAAATTTACAGGGAATATTTTGAGGGTACATTGCTTCTGGACAAAAGAACAAGGTATGTAAGCTTGTAAAATCACTATATGGGTTAAAATAAGCGCTAAAGAAATAGCATGAAAAATTTGACTAAAACATGTACTCAAATGACTTCAAAATTAATGAATGTGACAAATGTGTTTACATCCAATGCATACCTAATGAATATGTAACTATATGTTTATATGTTAATTTTATGCTAATTATAGGTAATAACTCGAAAGTTATTACTACAACCAAGAAAATATTGATAAAACATTTCTATATGAAAAATATGGAAGTTACTCATATCATACTAGGGATTAGGATTTCTAAGACACTTGAAGATTGTCAATGTCTCAATCACATTATGTTGATGCTATGCTTAAAAATTTAAGGCATATGACGACAATCTGGTCAAAACACTAGTAAACCTAAATATGCACTTAGCAAAAAAAAAAAATATTGGTGAACTTATATCTGAATTGGAATGTTCACGTTTTATAGGCAATTTATTGTATATTACAAACTATACGCGTTTGGATATAGTATATGCAATCAACTAGTTAAGCACATTTACAATTAATCCAGGAAATAACCATTGGAAAGCATTAACAACGGTTCTTAAATACTTAAGACACACAGTAAATTATGGATTATATCATTCCTGCATTGTTGGAATGATATATCAATGTAAATTGGATATTTGACACAAAGGATTCTAAGTCTACAAATAGATGTGTTTTTACCATTAGAGGCAAAGCCATGTCTTGGTAACCTTCTTAATAGACGTGTATAGTTCGATCAATGATAGAATCAAAGTTTATTACTTAGATAAAACTAAAGAAAAAGCAAAATGGCTTCGTAACTTTCTCGAGATATTTTGTGTTAGGAAAAGTCAGTACCTACTATCAGCATACACTGTGATAGCTAGTCGGCTATAGCAAGGGCACAAATAGTACGTATAATAGTAAATTTTGATATATTCATCGGAGTTGATATTGTTAAACAACTAATTTCGAATGGTATAATCCTTGCTAACTAAGTTAAATAGAAAGGAAACATAGCGGATCCTTTGACGAAAGGATTACAGAAAGATCAAGTCAACCATCTTTCGCGGGGAATGGGCTTCAAGCCTATTGACTAAAATCACCATAGTAGTAACCCAATCTTTTTGATTCGATATCCTAAAATCTTTGTTCAATGGGACAACAAAAGTATGAATGATTCAGATGAGCATTTATATATATTCCAAAATGATAAAAGTGCTAGATTTGCTAAGTGTATTAGGATAAGTAATATTTTTAATGATGCCTTTTTCTTGAAAGATGCTGAGAATAACAAGATATGATACTGTAGGAAATCACCTATATAAGTGTGAAATGGGGCCACTTCTATAGAAATTGGAGCTTAAATTATCTTAAAACACTTATGAAACCAAGAGTTATTCAGGGCTAAAATGAATAAAATCATGAAAACTGAAGTTGTTAAAGAAGTTATGGTGTTGATACAATTGTTTTGATTTACAACAACATCTGAACTATTAAAGATATCATGTTCACCAATTAGCCTAGTAAATTTATTGTATTCAACTAAGGAAGGTTCAAAGCCAAATGCTACCTCTTCTGATGATTTAGCTTGTATTTCATGTGTATATTAGTAATTTCCGTTCATTTGAGGGATTATTTGAAGATAGTTAAGGAAATTTGATTTTTATCAAATTCAACAAAATATTTGGATGGGTCTCATTACTCAAATTAAATGAAAAATAGGTCAATCACGTTCTACTCTCCAAATAGATGAGTTTGATACATTTGGGTAGAGTTGAAAAAAATGAATTTTTTGAATAAAAATTCAATATATAAGACCACCACTTGAGCGGTGAGTCACTAAATGTGCACTCGAGCGACAACTTGACGGTAAGTGAGTAATAAATCAACCTGTGCAATCCTTCATGAAACGGGTTGATTTTTGGGATGTGTCACTTTATGTGCACCTCTTCAAACTCTATAAATTGAGTCCTTATGTGTTGGTTTCATCCACTCCCATTTTATGCAATCAACGCACATTATATAATATCATAATCTTGCTAAAATTCAGCATCAAAACTTTTTCTTTCTTCATACAAAAAGGAGTTCAAAACTTTGTTCGATTTAACATTTCTCTTTATTTGAAGTGCTGCAACCACTTGAAGTTGATCATTGTATCTTCAAAGACGATTGCCATTCACTATAGGTAGTTGTGTTGGGTAAATTCATTTTAAGGACAAAGAGCTCAACTCTTGCTTTGATCCTTTCATTTCATTCCTTTGGTAAAAGCTCAGTCCAACTTCCAAATTGAATTTGGGTAGGTTTCGCTAAGTTTTAATTACTGAGATAAAAAAAAAATCACTGGTTACGTTTACAAACAACATAAAATGCTATGTCCAAGATCACATATTTCGTATTCCAATTGTCATGGGTAGGTTCAAAGCAAATACACGTGAGAAAGATTAGTGGATCTCGGGTAAATCCAGCCCTGGCTAGGCTAGGCTCTATCCTAGTTTGTCCAAAATATAGCAAATTGATTTGTTTTAGGCTTTAAAATCTAATTTAAGTGGAAATTACATAGAACCATATTTTTTAAGTTACCGGTTCAAAAATCAAATTTGAAAAAAAAAAACTTTCATTTTGAAAAATATCCATCTCCTCACTGTTTCATTTTACGCACTCTGGCACCTTGTGGCAAAACCATTCCAACATTTTTTGGAGACAAACCTACTTCTGTGACTCCTCATGACAATCACTCCTATGACTCATGACAACACAACACCATCGTCGCTGCGCACAAAAAATCCATTTTTTAGGTGCAGTTGTGGTGTGAAGTGCAGTGCTAGTGATGGTGTGTTTGTTTTGTGATTACAGTGGTGGTAAAAGTGTGCAATGAGGTATGGTAGTGGGAACAGAGAGCTCTGGCGGGTACAAGTGGTATGAGATTGTAGTGCTATGTGTTGTGTTGTGGTGTAGTGTTGTGTGCTATGGGTGTGATGTGTTGTGTGAGGTGGTGTTGGCAGCATGGTAATGGCTTTGGCAGTGTGCAACGGTGTTGACCAGTTGTCGTGAGGTGGTCTGTTGGCGGCATGGTAATGGCTTTAGCAATGGCAATGTGCAACAGTGTTGACCAGCTTTCTCTTATTGATCGCATTTACCCCTTAAATCAAGATTCATATCTAATGTGATGTTCGATCAAATTCTCCTATTGTATTCAATTTACACTTTAAATCAAGATTTATATCTACGAATTCATTTATGACCACAATAATCAGCATAAGTATCTCTACACATTATACCAATTTATCAAATTTTACTATATGGTCTAAATTCTTAACTCAGCTCTCGATTCATTAAAGGATTGACAAAATCATCAAATTAGTGATCAAGCACTTCAAGCATTAAAAACATAGTAAATCAATACATGAAAGAATAAAGAACAAGATTTTTAATAAAAAACATAAAGAGTTCCAAATAGTTTACATTATTCGCCCTAACAAGAATTTTAATTATTCATGATAGAGAAAGAAAAAAAAATAATAATAATGGAATCCATCACCGGGTATTGAATTTAGATATAGAGGAGTGGATGAATCTTGCACCAAGTTCTTCTTCTCATACCAAATCTTGATTTTCAGCCCTAGAATTATTGTTTTTCTCCTCTTGAACTTGCTTTCTAATTCTAAAGTTGTGTTCTTGCCTCTCAATGTGTACTAATCCCTTCAAAAGTGTGAGAAAATTGTATATATAGTTGTCTCCACGTTTATGTTGAAAGTAAAGTTTTTATTGACTACAAAACGGGCAAAAAATGCATCCTAGATGTACGCAGGTGGTGCCTTTATGCCATAGGAGTGGCGCCGTGACTCTATTTTGGTGGCACCATAATGGTGGCATCGCACTACCACCTTTCGGGTGAAGAATTAGCTTTGACCTTTCTTTAGTATTTTTATCATATCTTTCTCTATTGTTATTTGATTAAGGTAATTCAAGTTGAGTTGTAATACTAACTCAAAATGCTATAATTTGAAATATTCTTTTTTCCAATTCGAATGTTTATTAGGTCAAAAATGGGTTTCAAGACCATATTTTGATCATATTCCACTCTTCTTCCTTTTAATTATGATTCTCATATCTTCATAATTAGATCTGACAAAACTTTTGAGTATTTGCACTTTAGTCCCCAAACTTTGGATTTTGCCCTCCCCACCCTTTTGCCAATTTTCTCTTCTTTATGTGGCACCTTGGCGCCACTCGTCCAATCTACATTGTGCTTTGCCTCTTTTGCCCTTTTATCCACAATTTCTTTTTGATCCATGCTAATAGCTTTATTTGATGAACTTTATCATGTCTTTCACCATCTCAACAATCTTATAAAACAATACTAATAAACACATTAAAAACATTCAATACTCACAAAATATATCTCACAATCAAGTTAAAATTGGCATAAACAGGTGAGTAAAACATACTGGTCAAATACCTCCAAACTTAACAGTTTGCTAGTCTTCGAGCAAACACAAGAAAAATGAAAAATAACTAAGGATAAAAGCAATGATTCAGTCAACTAACTCGCCTTTCTACTCAGCATTTTGAACATTATATCACATTCATGAACAGTTTCAAGATTGCAATGTAAGAGCTAACCTTCTATTTATTCAATGCAAAATTGTTGGGTGTGTGTGTGAATAATCAAGTGCAACGCCATACATTCACAAGTTGGTTCACTTCCCAACCATCAGTGGTCAATTATTTCTTTTCTTCGCTCGTTAGATTCACATATTCCCAAACTTGTTTTCTTCTGTTCTCTCACCATGGTGTAATTCTAAAGTTTAATCTTATGTATAAATTTCTCACACCACTCTAATTTGGTTTAGCTCAAACGGTGACGTCAACAATTCATTTATATGATGATTTTACCAAGTTAAGAATGTTTCTACATTTTAATTTATACTAAGTGATTCAAACCCACTAGTTATCTAGACTCCCAAGATTAGTTCTTTTACGCACTTGTATATAATTCTTTTACAATTTTCCTTTTTTACTTATGACCTCACTATTTTTTTCTTTTTGTTGACCCCTGTAGCAAGTGTTATGAAAGTAAATCCTCGATTTTTGCATATCAAAAGGGTATCAGGTTTTAAGAGACCCCTATGGATTTAATAACGCGAGTAAAAAAGGTATAGGTATGAGGCGTAGATGAATAAGTGCAATGCATCTTTTCTATAAAATGGAAGCAAAATTTACAGGAGTTAGATTCCTAGCATTTGGTCATCACCAATCTTATACCAGAAAGTCAATCTTTTTCCCATGCACGAAATCACCAGTCTTAAATTATTTTTTTCAATAGTTAGAACACCACAAATTATTATGTATATAGTTAAAGGAAGTTGTGAATCATGGGTTAAGAGGTCAAGCACCTATATTATCAATTTAGTCTATGCATATGAACCCTTTTGTTTCTATATAGCGCTAAACTTAATAATTGTGCATTTATATTTTAGCACTTCACAAAGATAAGTGAAAACTCAACTCAAGCATATAAATTTTCTGAAGTCCCAAACTAATACATGCTCTCAAATATATTCATCATAGTTGACGAAACCATGAGACTCGCACGAGCACTCAAAGTTTTTTTTTTTAACATAATGCACACGAGATCAGATAATGTCATGCAAGCATACAAACACAACTAGTAAACTCAAGACAGTAGCAATTAACCTTGATAATTCATCCCTCAAACTTAAAACGTACATTTTCACTGATGTAAAAATAAAATAGAGAGAAGGGGGTAGGACTTCCTGAAGTCATCAGTGTGTGTCATTGCCATCGCCTTGGTGAGACAGATCCTAGTTGGTTAGATAATCACGTTGTTGGCACACACACTTGAGAATCTTCCTACAAACATCACAATAAGAATGTTATGATGATAGATTAAACAATTCTAAAACTAAAAATTAAGTAGTGATAATAATGAAAATGATAGAGCTTGGGTTGCCTCCCAAGAAGCACTTCTATAAAATCATTAGCTTGGCTTCCTACCATGATTGATTATGGTGGCTTGAACCAAATTATTCCATCTTTACACTTTGTGAAATTCTCATTTATGCACCATTTGTTTGCTCTCCATATTTTGATATTTCCATTTTCATCCCAATCAAGAAGTCCACTAAAATTTGATTTTCTTTTCTGACAGCCTCGTTGATCAGGTAGCTCTTCGTCATTAAATCTACAATAACTTTTGATGTTGGGAGGTTGCTCGTATTGGGTGTAAATATTGAATATTTCTTGCTTGTCCGCCACCCTCAATATTAGCTCACCATTCACCATTATAATTCGGGTTCATCCCATTGCTAAGAATGGTCAACCCAATATAACTGGGATGTCTTGATCTTTTGGTATATCCAATACAATGGAGTCCACAGAAAATATGAAATTTCCTACTTTTATGAGTACATCCTCAACCTAGACACGTGGCCTTGAAATTGTTCTATCAGCTAGTTGTAGCGTTTTTATGTTGATTTGACTATACCTAATCCTAATTTCTTGTAAATAGAATATGACATTAGATTTATACTAGCACATGTGTCACAATGTATTGATGAAACTAGAATTTCCAATTGAAATCGATAAAGTAAAACTCTCTAGATCTTTCAATTTGGGAGGCAATTTGTTCTACACTATTACACAACTTTCCTCAGTTAATGCCGCAGTTTCAAACTCTAAAAGAAATTGTTCTATCAGCTAGTTGTAGCGTTTTTATGTTGATTTGACTATACCTAATCCTAATTTCTTGTAAATAGAATATGACATTAGATTTATACTAGCACATGTGTCACAATGTATTGATGAAACTAGAATTTCCAATTGAAATCGATAAAGTAAAACTCTCTAGATCTTTCAATTTGGGAGGCAATTTGTTCTACACTATTACACAACTTTCCTCAGTTAATGCCGCAGTTTCAAACTCTAAAAGCTTTCTTTTATTTGTCAACACCTCTTTAAAAAATTTCACGTAGCATGAAATTTGTAATATTGCATCAACAAGTGGAATATTGATCTGAAGCTTCTTGTGAACGTCTAGGAGATTTTCTTAATTTGTGTCTCAATTGTTCTTCTTGAGCCTTTGAAGAAAAGGAATGGGAGACATGCATGCCTTAATTGGACTTGGTCGCTTGGTAGTAGATGTTTCTGCACTTTCTTCATTTTCAATTGAGATTGTTACAAATTTTCTACCATTGTAACTTCATCAATCACTTCTTGGTCATATTTCCTTCCTGGTCTATAATAACCTAAAATTCTCTACATGTCATTAACGAAGTATAGGGATCAAATTGCTCGATAATCATAGTTTAAGGACCAATTTATATAGATACTAAGGTTTAGGGACAAATTTACACAGCAACTATAATTTAGGGATCATATCTCATATCAGTGAAAGCTTAGGGGCCAAGTTTCATATATATATATATATATATATATATATATATATATATATGTTAACATATATATATATATATATATATATATATATATTTATATATTTATATATATAATTTATTTATTTTTCAAAAATTCTCTTGCGTGCTAATAGGATCATCAGATTAAAGGTAAGTGAAATATATGAATTTCATTGTTTAAAATTACAAAAATCAATATTATGATCATGTTATGAAATCATGGAGTTTAGTAGCGCTACGCATGAATTTAGAACCATGATGTTCGATTTTTATAATTTCGTGTCTCATCAACTATGTTCACAAATCTCATGGACTTCTATTATTCATGTTATGTTATTTCACTTATTGAGATCATCATCTCATATGAAATATGAAAATTTTTATTAGGTAATAATTAATCCGTGATTTGAGATCGATGGAGATTGGGCGAGCACGCAACGGTGGCCAATAAAACATTTTAATAATTTTATGTTAAGAATTATTGATGTTTTGACGATCAAATTATTTTGGTTTTGAAGATTTTAAGTTTCGATATGTTGTTTCGAAATTTCTTTTGAAAACTTTTATGTCCTAATAAAGTGATTGTTCAAGAATTTTTTTATTCGTTACATGTTCTCTTTGCATTAATCTCTAGTGATTATACCTCACTCTTCGTAGTTATAGCATGAATGTTTTGCTCTGTCGACATCTTTCAAAGTCTTTAGGGAAACGAAAGTGGGGGTACATATGCTTTAACGTTCATGGGGGCCTTGGGTGGATCGTTCTCCACTATTCTAATTTCCATAACATGTTCCTTAGGATTTCTCATTGTATTGTCTGACAATGTCCCTTATTAGCGTACTACAATTTGTTGAGCTGTCTGACCAATTTGTGCCTCCAGTTTCTTGATGGATGCCGGTTGATTTTGAAAGTACATGTCAATTTGCTGGAACACCTTATCTTTCTTCTGCACATATTGTTGAAACATCTCCTCCAAACTTGGTCTTCTCCCTTGTTGGAAATTGTTCCCATATGAGTTGAAATTACGGGAACAATTTTGAATAAAATTTACTTGTTCTTCCAAAAAAGCAAGCATCAAGCAATTTTCTGTTGCGTGATTTTTTGCTACAATTCTCACAAGCTGAACTGGCCATCAATGCATTTGCTTCATGTGTTTGGAATTTTACATGTAATTCCAACTATTTTGTCAAAGCACCAATATGTGTATTGGTAGAATTCGTGCAATCTAATTCTTACATTCCAGCTGCTTTGATGGTACCACTCTTTCTGATGAAAATATTGCATGTGTAGTGGCAATTAATTCAAACAAATTCATGCATTACTACACTGATTTTCTTATGATTGATCCGCTAGCAAAGGAATCCACTTGAGATTTTGTCAATGATGAAAGTCTGATATAGAACTATTGCACTTGATATCCAATAGTGATCCCATGATTTAAACACTTCTCCATCTCTCTATTGGAAGTTTGAATTTCCAATCTAATTTTTGCTACATTAGTAGGATGAAAGGATTTTTTGCAGAATTTTCTAGTTAGTTCTTCTCATGTAGTAATGCTTCCATGAGGTTCGACATCTAGCCATTCAAGTGTTGCATTTCTCAATGTATATGAAATAATCGCAACTTGATAGCATCCTCATTAACTCCTAGAGCATGACAATTCTGACAATTCTTAAGAAATTTGGATATATGTCTGTTTGGATTCTCATGAGGTAGTTCGTAAAATTGTAAAGTATTACTCATCAAATTGATCGAGTCTGTCCTTATTTGGAAATTGTTCACCTCAAAATCTGGATACACTATATTGGAACGCGCCGGAGCTGCTATAGCTGTCAAGAACATTGAAATCGGTAAATTTCCTTCATTTATTTTCCCTCCCTCTTGTTGTTGATCTCTCGTTGTCATTTGTCCATTTGGATGTACAAGAATAGGATAGTTTAGATTGTCAGTCATTTGATGTTGACGTTTTTTTGTTTATGTTCCCTGCGTCCTCGTCTGAAGGTATATTTTATTTTCGAATCAAATGGCTCAAGATTGTTGCCTTCGGTATGGAGCATACAACGAACACTTTTCTATAAATAAAAGAAAATAAACAAATCAAATAACAGTTAAAAATAAAATAAATTAAGTCTAGAAGTAATAACCCATGGTAAGGATGCTAAAATTATTTGCGTTTTACTATCGCGAGTGTACGACATCGAACAAGTAATATAATAGACTTATGAGTCTGTATTATCGCTCCTGCGAGGACTATACTTTTGCACTTAATTTAATTTCTTTCTAACTGTTACTCAACAAAGCAAATAAAGCTATGTGTGATTTGATTTTCAATTTAAATATGTGAAAATATGTGCATGTACACAAAGAGTGATTTAGAGATTAAATAATGAACAGATATTAGTGTAGAACAATTTCACCCATTGATTACCTTTACATCTTAAATAAGATTCGTATCTGATGTAGTATTTGGTTGTTTTCTCTTATTGTATTTAATTTACCCTCTCAGGTCTCATTGAGCCTATTTAACTAATTCAATTCTATATCTCAATGCGAATTTTAGTTAAGCAAATTCTTAGTTCTAGGAATTCATTGATGACCGCAATAATCAGTATAGGTATCTCAGCTCATTATACCAATTTACTGAATTTTATTATACTGTCTAAATTCTAAACTCACTTCTCGATTCATAAAGAATTCACAAAATCATCAAATTAGTTATCAAGTAATTCAATGCATTAAACTCATAGTAAAATCAACACATGAAAGGATAAAGAACAAGAATCTTAATTAAAAGACATAAAGGTTCCCAAGTAGGTTACATTATTTCCTAACAAGAATTTTAGTTATTCATAATAGACGAAGAAAAACAAATAATAATAGTAGAGTCCATCACCGAGTTTTGAATTTATATGTAGATGAGTGGATGAATATTGCACCAAGTTCTTCGTGTCATTTCAAATCTTGATTTCAACCCTCCAATTGTTGTTTTTGTCCTCTTGAATTTGCTCTCTAATTCTCAAGTTGTGTTCTTGCCTCTCAATGTGTGTCAATCCCCTCAAAAGTATGAGAAAATTGTATATATAATTGCTTTTACATTTGTGTCGAAAGTAGGGTTTTATGTGCATCAATACGGGCCAAAAACACGCCCTAGATATACCCAGGCGGTACCTCGATACCATAAGAGTGGCATCGTGGCTCTATTTTGGTGGCGCCTCGATGCCTCCTTTTGGGTGAAGAATTAGCTCTGCACTTCTTTTAATATTTTTATCATAAGTTTTTCTTCTAATATCTGATTGAGGCTATTTGAGTTGGGTTGTATAGTTAACTCAAAGGGCTACAACTTTCCTTGAAATAGCCTTTTTTCCAATTCGAATGTTTAGTAGGTCAAAACTGGATTTCAATTTTGAGCAGAAAATCTAGAACATCGGTGTCCGACTAAAAATCTACACCATGTCCATATTATGATCATATTTCACTCATTTTTACTTCTAATGGCATTCGATTGACCCTGACCATTTCGTATCTTCATCATGAGGTTCAACACAACTTTTTAGTATTTACACTTTAGTCCCCAGACTTTGGATTTTACCTCCATTTTTGCCAAATTTCGCTTCTTCATGTAGCATCTCAGCGCCACTCATCTAATCTACATTATGCTTTGCCTCTTTTGCCCTTTTATCTACAATTTCTTTTCAAACCGTACCAATAGCTTTATTTGATGAACTTTTTCGTGTCTTTCACCATCTCAACAATCTTATAAAATAACACTAATAAACAAATTAAATGCGTTCAATACTCGCAAAATGTGGCTCACAATAATTTGGCTCAATAATAACTAGGTTTCACTACGTAACAGTTGCTGCAACTTTCGATTTTCAGTACTTGTTCTGACTTACAATTTCATATTCTTCACTGTTTTGATTTTCAATTTTAAAAACGTTTTTGGCTACAAATCTAACACAAGATGAAATGGGATAGAGAATATTAATGCCACGGTTACAGAATAACGCACAATTCCAATATCAACACAATCTAACAATGAAATCAAGGCATAAAAATTAAAAATGATTCACTTGTTTTAAAGTTCTGCCCAGGCGACTTTATGGCTCCTTTAGTGACTGATACAAGAACAATTGGAAATATAAAATAAGTGTGAATTGCACGATATGCAATTATTAAAAATAATTCGTTAGAACAAACTTTAAATTGAGGTCAGTTGAGCAATAAGCGCAACTAGTCCAATTTATTTTAATCAACAAGTGCTTTTTACTTAATTAGCTGAGAAAACGTTATGCAAAGTTGACGTCTTAAGGATTTTATAATTTTGATTATCAAATTAAAAAAAAATAAAAAGGAAAAAGAAAAAAGGTGGCTTATTTTTGATATTGACCTTCACATTTTTCTATGTGGAGCATACTAAATTTGAATACTAGAAGCTAATAAGTGGACTTTGTTGAAGTTAACAAGTGCTTTCACTTTTTCTTTTGTCGGTATTTCCGTTTTTGATGAAAGTTTATCTAATATTCAATTTATTTTAATCAACAAGTGCTTTTTACTTCTCTTTTTGTTGGTATGTCGATTTCAGATGACAAGGGAATCCAATTTTTATATTTGCAAGTTGGTACCATGTACAAATCAAACTTAAATGGCATTCTCCTTAATTTCTTCCTTAACCAAAAGTCCTTTTCTATGATGTGGGAACATGTATTTTTTGCCTCATCATGGAGTGTGATACTAATAGTCGGGAATATTAAATGAAAAATAAATATCACCGAACTAAGAATGTCAAAAGGTTAGTTGCCAAAGAGGCCACTCGACCAGTCCAGAAGAAGGCTGGTTGACCTCGATCAGTATGAGAAGGGGACTGGTTAAGTCGACTAGCCACATCAACCACAAAAATGGGGACTAATCAACGTCAACCAAAACCCTTGGTTCTGTCAACCTCTAAGAAGGACGATCACCCATCTGGAGGCCTTGAAAGGTTGCTTACAAACCCGTAGCCCTATCCACTTCGTAACAATCTCCTAGATTCGGTCAATATTAGTAGCAATAAATAAGGTTTCATGTCTTTTAGATTTTTTTTGTTATCTCTACATTGTCATAATTACTTGCGTCGATGAAGACAAAATATAAGAGAGTGCTTCCATCCCTTTCTCAGTTCATCGAAGCACGGGGAGATGCACATTCCCGGACCTAACAAATTAACGTTGATATTTTTATATACAAGTCAAGAAGAAAGAAATGCAATAGTGCCTTTCTTTTTCTGGAGAGATTTGATCAACAAACTAATGGATATCTTAGGTGCCATTTCTCGCGTATCCCTATTCTCCTTTATCGGAATAATGTTGTTTGATTCTTTTGGATAATTTGAGCACCAACAAATAGGAAGATTTATGATGCTTTGTAACAGTAAAATTGTGACAGATTAGCTTATGAAATTTTCCTTTTTCAAATGGCGAACATCATGAATTGGTACTTTATATCTTCATTTCAGATTTGGTAATTTGGGTGGGTGGGTGGGTGATAAGTTTGCATGATTTTGACGGGATTTTATTTATTTTTTGTAGATTTTATTCCTGAACCTTGATTAAATAATCCAGAAGGAAGATTATATGTTCAATATCGTTTAGTTGTGCAACTCGTAAATGTATAGCCAATTAGATCTAACATATAATATTTAGTAAATTATGGTTCAACATTATACATATGTTCTATTGGGTATTTGTCTAATAGAATTAAGACATTAGTATTTGAAGTAACACCCAACTAACACTTAGAGGGGAGTGAATAGATATTTTATGCGGAACTTAAATTTACCAATTAACAAAAGCAACAAGTTACAATTATTAACTAATTCAGATGAATTCATGTGCACTATCCTAAATTGAATTACCTTTCATTCAAAGATTCATCCCTTAAAAGGGTATAAGAATTGGTTATTTCTATTGATCAAGCCGAGGTCGTTATCGTTGGATTCAATCCACGTGGCCTAATCAGCTAAACCTTGGCGTCATATCAATCATGCCTTACATTAATTATATTGACAGACATTTAACAAGAGGTCAGCTACTCTACTTCCCTAGCTTGACATTCTTGACATCTATTTAATGAGAACGTTACATCAATTAATCTCTAAAATAAGCTTATCAGATCCTCTTCTGCGTGTTAAGAGCTTTAGAAGTTAGGTAGTTCGGTGGAGGTAAACCCACTTCGGATGACTCTAGTAAACTACCTCATCATTCAATATAACAACCTCAGCTATTGACATTTTCTGCAACTCTTCTTGACCTACCGCCACATGTATGAATATGGGATATCCACTTGGGCCATTCTGTATTATCAGTAACAACTTTGTTCTGAATATTTATTACATTTTCAATTATGAGTTGTGATAATGTGAGTTACGTGTTTGAGTAGAGAAGCACATATAGATATTGTTCACACTTCCATTAGAAAGTAATTTATCCTTAGCCAATGAACGTTGGTTGACACTTCGTTTTGATAAGTTCAAACTACTCTATCAATTGTGGCACTAAGTTTATCTTGGCCGTGGTGAATGTCTGTGATCGAAATTGACACTAGCACACTTTAAAAGTGTCTAGATAGGACCATTATGTGTAGATTAATTTATGTAGAATGGATGAGTAAAAATTAAGATAAACATGATTGTCTTATGATACCTAAACCTGCTACAAAGTTGTTTTTATTTTGAACTCAATGTTTATTAATGTGTCAGTGAGTGAGATCCATTTGTATGACATTTACCTCAGTACATTTAGAGCTGGCTGAAAATGAAATAGTGAGCAAATATTCGCGATTGGAATTCATCACCCTATTCGATGCATTAACGAGTCCTCCTAAAAAACCTTTTTTTTCTTTTTCTTTTTTTGAAAGCAAGTCATAATCTAAAATTAGTATTTGGCAATGATCAAATTATTTCCGTGATATGATTACAAAGAAGCTGTAAAAAAAAAAAAAAAATGTGAGCTTTAATGAGAAAATAATAAGAGTGAGAAACGGTTAATTTAGCCCATATCTAAATATTTGATGTCCAACGAGGAAAGGCATAAAGTTGACAAGTCAAAAGGATATAGCTATAGGGAATTGAAATATTATTGTTTATGTGATTTTATATAATTTATGAGTTTAGTTTCTCGCATTCAGTAGTGTTTGCAAAAATTTAAAAAAAAAAATGAAAAATTGTACGTTCTCAGATTGCCTTGACTGTGGTTCAATTATTGAAGCTTAAATTATATAGGTCTGATCAAGTCCTTTTGGTAGCTTTAAAAAAGTCTTGAAATTAATTACACTTGTAATAAAAAGTTAACTGCACAAGTAAAAATGCCAAAATAGTTTCCCAAACAAAGCAGGATTTGGAGAAAACTTTAGATCTAGGTCTAGGGGACACATGAGTAAAAATTAAGATAAACATGATTGTCTTATGATACCTAAACCTGCTACAAAGTTGTTTTTATTTTGAACTCAATGTTTATTAATGTGTCAGTGAGTGAGATCCATTTGTATGACATATACCTCAGTACATTTAGAGCTGGCTGAAAATGAAATAGTGAGCAAATATTCGCGATTGGAATTCATCACCCTATTCGATGCATTAACGAGTCCTCCTAAAAAACCTTTTTTTTCTTTTTCTTTTTTTGAAAGCAAGTCAGAATCTAAAATTAGTATTTGGCAATGATCAAATTATTTCCGTGATATGATTACAAAGAAGCTGTAAAAAAAAAAAAAAAAATATACCTCAGTACATTTAGAGCTGGCTGAAAATGAAATAGTGAGCAAATATTCGCGATTGGAATTCATCACCCTATTCGATGCATTAACGAGTCCTCCTAAAAAACCTTTTTTTTCTTTTTCTTTTTTTGAAAGCAAGTCAGAATCTAAAATTAGTATTTGGCAATGATCAAATTATTTCCGTGATATGATTACAAAGAAGCTGTAAAAAAAAAAAAAATGTGAGCTTTAATGAGAAAAAAATAA
>NW_019251207.1:39371-51630 GCF_002742605.1 Olea europaea var. sylvestris
CACCACCATTTGGTTTGCCCCCTTCGTAAGCATCTTAAATAGTTTGCGACATGCAGAGTAAAATGGTGCAAGAATGAATAGAAATCATTTACAAATGATGCAAAACCCATACTCAATCCTCGTGGTTCTGCATTTCAAGGAACTAAAATTATCTGATGCATAAACAGAAATGGTGATGAGTGAATCGTTATTTTTAAAACAAAATTAGAAAAAAAGGGTGAGAAATTTGCACTTTGAAATAAACCCAAAATCCACGAACCTAACCCACTCGAAAATATAAATCAATCAACTAATTCATCCTTTTGGACCAATCATCCATTTAACAACATGAATCCAATAGCATGATAACAACAGTTACTTATGGTTGATCTTTTGAGTGTTTTTCTAAAGGTTCGCTCATAGAACCTCTGTTAAGGGGAGAAGAACAAGACTGATTGACCTCCACAATTCACACAAACATAGAATTTTTTACAAGCTAACATGAAATCCTAAAACAGATAACCCATACACAACACTGAGACCCACTGGGAAAATTGATTACGCATTTTAACTCACTAAAATTATTTAAAAAAAAAAAAAAGAAGAAGCCTAAATAGTAAAAAAAACACAAATATTAATGGAAATGCCATGCATGGAAAGAGAGTCAGTGAATTGACTTCCTAATAAGCCGTGTTCAAATCAAGTACAATGTATTTTATTTATTCTAGCAACTCAATTTGCAAAAGAAGCAGATATATTATATCCTACATAATGCAATTGAATTGTGGGGTGGAATTCTAGAATTAAAGATAACTCAATTTCTTACATCGTACAGCTTTTGGATATCCCAGGGTCAAAAATTCTTATAATATTGGAGTAACCTTGTCCTCATCCTATGTCGCAACGTCTATCATCTTCGACCTCCAATTAGACTCCACTGCCCTCTTGCTCAAATGCTCTACTCCATTCTCTTAGATATATCTCTTGCTATTTATCAATAAGCAATCAAAAAAGTTCCACCAATAGATCGATCAATTAATCTAGAAAATATGATTAATTGGCCAATTAATCTAAATTAATGATTGACTTTATCAATAATCAATCAAAATTAATGATCGATTAATCTAGAAAATTAGTTAACGATTAATCCAGAAAATATGATTTAATAATAATTATAATCTTTAAACAACGGGGATGACTTACACTTTGAAGAAACCTGAAGATAGGTTCCGCAAAAATTTAAAACAAAATTATAGAAAAAGAGGAAATTTGCACCTCTAGAAAGAAAGGAAAAATATAAAACAATTTAAGTCCATAGAGATATGACGATCCAATTTAAGAACCAAAAAAATGAAAAAAAAATACCTTCTCGAGGAAGTGAAGAAGAAACAATCATCATGGATCTCCTAATTCAAACCGTATACGCATCAAAATTTCCCTTCCACAATTAGGAAAAAAAAAAGAAAAAGTGATTGAATTAGCAGGGAGGTATGAAAATTCTGGGATGAATTCATGGTTATTTGGAGGAATTTTCTGAAATAAAATTAAGCAAGAAAGAACAATAGAGAGATAGAGAGGCAGAGAGACGCAGAGAAAATGTGAATTGTTGAAAGAAATAAACTAGGGTAGATAAAAGCGGGATATGGAGGGAAAGATTTTGGCTTTTCAATTTGGTGGCTTTTCAAAAAATGCTAATATATAAAATTCAATTTTAATTTATAGCATTATCAACTAGAATGCTATCTTTAAATGTTATAAAATGTGTAAATTGTTATAGTGTTTCTCTCTCTCTCTCTCTCTCTCTAGTGTTTGATCAAATTAGGAAAATTGATGACAAAAGGAAAGTGGGAGTTCCAAAGCGTCATCTAGAACCAACCATTATGAACCTCTCCTTTGCACGAGGCCTAAGGATGGTACATAGTCTAGAACATGTGAAGGGTCACTTCCTCTCTTAAGGAAAACTCCTTCCATAAAAACTAGGAGCCCATCATCTGGCTCTAGGTATTTAGGGCTAGTTGTATCGACTTATGTTTTCTGCGTTTTTTAAGAGAGGACGTGCCCCTTCACATGTACCTCAAAATACAGAAATCATAAGTCATCATTGTTAGAATTTTTCTATTTGTACATTGGTGTACCGACCCCCTCACAAGAGGAGGCCCACGATGAATAAAAAAATCGTGGGCCCTGCTCTTGTGAGGGGGTACATTAAAAGAAATGATAAATGCAATCTTAATAAGTTTTGGTTTACCATAGAATAAGTGGGGAGAAGCTATGCTTTTGACTAATTATCCTTTAAATAATGTTCCATGAAAAAAATAATAATAATAATAATAGCTATGGAAATGAATAAAGTATTACTACACTTACGAGAATGGGTACCTTACCAAAGTAGCTATATCTACACCAAAGAAGCTGAAAATGGGTTTGAAAATTTTTGATTGTACCTTCGTCGATTAAGCACATAACAGTAGTGCTAATCGATTTATTATGCAGAAGTCTAATGTCCTAGACATACATAAATAAGGATAATGGAATCGAGAAAATTTTTCATTCTTTAAACATATAATTCGTAAAGATCCAAAGAAGTAAGATCCTCCAAATGGACATATGAGATTATGGTTGAATATAGTAGGACCAAGGACTAAAATAGGAAGTTGAAGCTGAACAAAATCTATAAAAAATAAAATAAAAAGAACTAAAAAATTTTATGATCCTGATTTTCTAACTTATATGCTGTGAAGTAAACCTCAAATCTTCTAAAAAGCTGTGAATTCTTTAGAAAAACCTCAGTGGAATGAGATCGTTAAAAATAAAATAGATTCCATTTATAGGATCACACATGGGAATTGGTGGATCTTTCCCCAGACTACAAACTACTAGGTTACAATGGATTTTCAAGATGAAACTGTCAAGAAATATAAGGGTATACTAGTGATAAAATGTTATAAACAATGAGAAGCCGTTAATTATTTTGATACTTATTCTATGATAACAAAAATAACATCTATGAAGATGATAATTGCAATTGAAACTCTGTAAAATCTTGAAGTATATCAAATGGATATT
Source organism: Olea europaea var. sylvestris (assembly GCF_002742605.1). NCBI lineage: Eukaryota > Viridiplantae > Streptophyta > Magnoliopsida > Lamiales > Oleaceae > Olea > Olea europaea. Next base: position 42,417 of record NW_019251207.1, read on the forward strand.
AAACTACCTTTTCGAATGGAGATGTATAGGAAAAAAATTACAACAAACAATCTTAGGCGTTTTCCTCAACGGGACAGGAAAAAAAAAGTATCTAAATTAATGAAGTCATTGTATAGTTTGAAAAATCACCAAATTAGAGGCATAAGAAATTCAATAATGTCATGATAGAGTGTGGATTTAATATCAATGAATGCAAAAAATACGTTTACATCAAAGACACCTTATATGGCTACGTCATTCAATATCTTTATATTGACAACATGCTTATCGTTCATAGCAATAATAATATGATTAAATCTACTAAACATATGTGGAATTCGAGATTCTATATGAAAAATTAGTTCATAATATGTGAACAAAATTCATGAAAAAATTAGCAAGAATGATTAGAGCATGTATATAATACCAATAAATTCAAGTCAATGTCTATCTAAAAATAAAGGTGAAATTGTCTCTCAAATAGAATGCTTTAAAATTACTAAAAGTTTGATGTACTTGATGAGTTGTACATGACCAAACATAACTTACGCGGCTAGTAAACTAAGTAGATATGATAAGTGCATTTTATACACTTATTCAAGGCTTTAAAACAGTGATATTTAGTTGCTTTTCAGATGAATTATGGTCTAAATTATTGCATTTCGTGTTGAATAGGTAAAATTCAATGACAATACAGTAAATTGAAGGAAATAAACAAAATGTTACAAAATTGGAGAAAATGGGCTAAGTTGTAAGAGATCCAAAGTTCGGGGACTAAAATGCAAATACTCAAAAGTTGTGTCAGACTTCACGATGAAGATTCAAGAGCGGTCAAAGTCAATTGAATAAAGAAAGACATTAAAGGGATGCAAAGTATGACCACACATCAAGTTCCAATCGAAAAAAATGTATGCATCGCTTTTAGATTCATATTGAGACCTATTTTTAACATAGCAAATGATCGAATTTGAAAATGATATGAAGTTGTATCCCACTAAGTTAGCTTTCCAAAACATCTTGAATTGCCTTGATCGGACATTAGGAGAAAACCTTATGATGAAAAGACTGAATGTTGTACAATGCGATCGAACTGACAATAGTGCCCAGGCGCTATTCGACACTACGTTTCTGATTTTTTTCCCAAGACTCAGCACTTAGGCGCTGTAATCATAGAGTCCAGGCGCTGCCATCAGTGCTTAGGTGCTACGTTTAAATTGACACGGCGCTGGCTCCTAGAATTTAGTCGTTTCACCGAGGTCGTCTAGGGCGCGTTTTTGGGCCATTTTAAAGTCCATAAAAATCCTACTTTCCACAGAAAATGGAGGGAGCACATATAAATACATATTTCTTATACTTTTGAAGGGTTCTTCACATATTGAGAAGCAAGACAACAAAAATGGACATTCAAAAGAGAAATTGAAGGAGAATAAACCAAGCAATTGAAGATTTGAGGCATTGATCGGAAGGTGAAAGAGATCTTGGTGCAAGAATTCTACTTTTTCTTTTACATTTTTATTACAAATCTGGTGATGTATTCTAAGACAATTGATTGTATTTTTCTTGCATTATGATAGTTAAATTTATTGTTAGGGTGAATATTTTAAATAATTGGGATCTTTTATATTCTCTTATTAAGATTTTTAGTTTTTAATTTTTACATGCGTTGATTTTGCTATGAATTGAATGCATTAATTTATCTAATCAATAATTTGATGATTTGTGTGAATCCTTTACGAATAAAGATATGAGTTTAGGATTTAGACCATGTAGTAAAATCTAGTACATTGGTATAACGAGTAGAGATACCTATACTATTTATTGCGGTCATAGTTGAATTTTTAGGATGAAAAACTCATTTAACTAAGCTCGATTCGTATAGAGATTTGGAATTGATTTAGTTAAATAGGCTCAATGAGAACTCGAGATGGGCAAATTGAATACAATAGAAGAATTCGACAAACACTACATGAGATATGAATTTTGATTTAAGATGTAAATGTAATCAACAGCTAAAATTATTCTACCATAATATTCCTTAATTAGTTAATCTCTAAACCATCCTTTGTGTGCATCCACATACTTTCATATAATTCTATCAAAAATCAAAACATCTAATTCCTTGCTTGTTTTTTTTTTATCAAATTAAAGTTAGGAATAATTGAATCAATTATTAAATAGTAGTCCTCGTAAGAACGATATTCAGACTCTTAAGTCCACTTTACTATTTGTTACGATCTGTACACTTGCGGGGAAAAATCAACAAGAAGTTTTTGGCGCCATTGCCAAGGACTATTTTCTTTAACAGTAGTTTATTTATTTCTTACTTTTGTTTGATTTTTCTTTTTCTTTTCATTTTTTAATTGATTTTTTTTTTGCTCCATTGACAGGAAATAAGAAGAAACAAGAGGTCAAAGTTTCGCACTGATTAATTCCAGCTTGAATGAAGATGACATGCTCTTTGGAGAATTCCTAATCAATCAAGAACTTAAAACGTGGGGATATGATCAGCTTGTCGAGTTTGGTAAGGTTCGTTGGCCGAAGGGATTAAACATCAAATCAATTGTTTATCTAGAGATCGGGCTGACATGTGAATACTGTGATGCATCTCATTTTACTAAAAATTGCTTGTATTTGGCAACTCAAGTGGAAGTGAGAGAACGTTATCCATATGAAGAATTTTGATTACAATGAAATAATTACTAGAGACATAATCATGCAAGGATGTAAAAAGATTGATGATCAACTAATTCTGGACGAGACAAATAACATGCCGACGGAAGATCTCTTCATCATTCAACCCGAGGAACTAATGACTAAAGATGCAGAACAGATGGAAATCGAGAAATTAGTCACGAAGGAACCAGATGAATTAGTTGCATTCAATGAAGATGGGACCAGCATGCAAACATCAAATTTTATTGAATTTACAATTAAAGATGATGAAAAGATTTCAGTATTTTTGATTAAGTTTGAAATAGACAATTTAGGAAGGTCATACTATATTCAAAAAGAAAATGTACGAGTTTGGAAGATGTATGAGATATAGAAAAAACTCAAATTAAGCAAGCTAAGCAGGAGCTTTAAAGTCATATTCCAAGTTCCATGAAGACTTGTGCAAAAGTCTAGCTAATGACTTAAAAGAAACGCTTTTTGGTAGTCAACCCAAGATTTCTTTCCTTTATTTATTTCGTTTTCATGTTGTATGATAGTTTAGTTTATTTATTAATCTATTTAGGAGTCATTACCCATATCCAGTTTACCCTTAGGTCATTGAGTAATTAAGTTGGTTACTAGATGTTTGAGCAAAGTAACCCTTGTTTGATGAATTTAATATTTCAAAATGGATTTTTCTGGGACATGAAGTCGTGGAACACTCAAACCAACATTGACAAGGAGAACACGAGACAAATCTCAAGTTTAGGGGAGAATGTGGAAGAAGAATGAATCAAATTCAACACCAAAGCACCACAACATCATAGGCAATACTGACATTTTGGGGGAAGTCCTCCTCATTTTTCTTTAAATTTAATATCGAGGACAATGTTTAGTTTAAGTTTGGTGGAGTGTATTATTGTTAATTGCCTAATTGCCTGCCTAAAATTTTTGAGATGGACAGTTTGGCTTACAATTACGTTTTATTTTAAGATTTGGTGTTGATTTATGAAATGTGGATATGATGTATGCTAGATTGATTGAAGCTTAACCTTGCAAAACTTGATATTATACATGCAATAGAATTGAGTTTGACACTGTGATAAAACGAGTTGATTCATTTATTAAATAGGTTGATTTAATTGGACATAGATACTTTACCTAAGTCATAGTAAATTATTTATCCTAGACCTAATTTAGCACAGTTTGAGGATAACTTTACAGTTGTAGGAAGATGCGGAGGTGAATTTGAATTCCATGTGTGAAAACTTATGTGTGGATTATTTTAGACTAACATGATAAAACTAGGTGAAAGTCTTAAGTTGGAGGCCGATTTTTTTTAATAAATGTGTGATAGGGGCATTGTACTAATCAAGGTATATACATTTGAAATCTAAAAACTTCTCTTTGAAGTCTTCATGACTCGAGTAATTAAGCCTGCAAGGGTATCTTAAAACCTGGTGTCCTAAAATCGTCTGACTTGGGAGTCATCGACCTAAATCTTGCTATAGGGGTCATTTAAAAGGCAAACAAAGATGAAGCTGCACTTGAAACAAAAATTGGTTATCTCCGAAGCCTTTTTTACCCAGGCCATTAAGTCTGTAAGGGTGTTTAAAATCTGGTATCCTAAAATCATCTGATTTGAAAATCATCGACCTAAAACCTGCTACAGGGGTCATCTAGAAAGCTTAATAGAGAGAATAAAAAAATTATGAAAAATAAAAAAAGCAAGTGGATGAAAAAAGAAAAAGCACTAAATACATTGGTTAAACCCTAACACTCATTTGAGGGAATTTGACTTTCGATAAAGACTAATTAGTTAGTTGAGTCAAGGTGGCCGAAGCAATCAAATAATTGGAGAATCTATGTTCATTGAAGTGTTAACTTGCAACTAATAACGTCCATCTGAATTCGAGAGGGTGAGGAAAATAATGAAATATTCAATCTTAAGTTACACACTGTGAATGAGCGAAAAAGAATAAGTTTGAAGATATGTGAATCACACGAGAAATGTAAGGATATATTTGATCACAGAGGGTCGAGAATTGAAACAACTTGTGCAGTCATGGTAGATTACTTAATTCTTCACACACACACACATCAGTTTTGAGCTGGAAAAGTAGATATTGGTTTGATATTGTGCCTTAAAGCATGTTTGTGGAATAAACATTAAAATCTTCCTAAAATAAAAGGCTTGATTATCCAACCAATTATCTTTTGCGTACTTGTGTTTTCATAGTTATTTGGATGATAGTTTTGTTTGAGGACAAACAAACGTTTAAGTTTGGCGGTATTTGATAAGTGTGTTTTATACACTTATTCAAGGCCGTAAAACGATAATATTTAGTTGCTTTTCAGATGAATTATGGTCTAAGTTATTGCATTTCGTGTTGAATAGGTAAAATTCAATGACGGTACAAGAAATTGAAGGAAATAAGCAAAATGTGACAAAATTGGAGAAAATGGGCTAGTTGTATGAGATCCAAAGTTCGGGGACTAAAATGTAAATACTCAAAAGTTGTATCGGACTTCACGATGAAGATTCAAGAGTGATACGAGTCAATTGAGTAAAGAAAGACATCAAAGGGATGAAATATAATCAAAGTATGATCACACATCAAGTTCCAACCGAAAAAAATGTATGCATCGTTTTTAGACTCATATTGAGACCCATTTTTGATATAGCAAATGATCAAATTTGAAAATGATATATGAAATAAATTTTTATAGCCCTTTGAGTTAACTTTCCAACGCATCTTGAATTGCCTTGATTAGATATTGAAAGAAAAAGTTATGATGAAAAAACTGAATATTGTGCAGTGCGATTGAACTGACGACAGCGCCCGAGTGCTATCCCGTAGCGCTAGGCGCTACGTTTCTGACTTTTTTCCCCAAAAGTCAGTGCTTAGGTACTGTAATCATAGAGCCCAGGCCCTACCATCAGCGCTTAGGCACTACATTTAAATTGACGTGGCGCTACGTCGGGGTCGTCTAAGGCTCATTTTTGGGCTATTTTAAAGTTCATAAAAATCCTACTTTCTACACAAAATGAAAGGGCATCTATAAATACATCTTTTTCATACTTTTGAAGGGTTCTTCACATATTGAGAGGTAAGATAACAAAAAGAGAGATTCAAAAGAGAAATTCAAAGAGAATAACACCAAGCAGAAGGGGAAGGAGATATTGGTGCCAGAATTCTACTTTTTTTCTACATCTTTATTACATATTCGGTGATGTATTCTGAGACAATTGATTTTTTTATTTTATTTTTTTGGCATTATGAATAGTTAAATTTATTGTTATGGCGAATAATGTAACCAATTTGGATCATTAATATTCTATTATTAAGATTCTTAGTTTTTAATTTTTTTCATGTGTTGATTTTGCTATGAATTGAATGCATTAATTTATTTGATCAATAATTTGATGATTTGTGTGAATCCTTTACTATAGAGATATGAGTTTAGGATTTAGATCATGTAGTAAAATTCAATACATTGGTATAACAAGTAGAGATACATATACCATTTATTGCAGTCATAACTGAATTTCTAGGATGAAGAACTCGTTTAACTAAGCTTGATTCGCATAAGGATATGAAATTGAATTAGTTAAATAGGCTCAATGAGAATTTGAGAGGGGTAAATTGAATACAATAGGAGAATTCGACTGAACACTACATGAGATATGAATCTTGATTTAAAATGTAAAGGTGATCAATAGGTTAAATTATTCTACCCTAATATTTGTTAATTATTTAATCTCTAAACCACCCTTTGTGTGCATTCACGTACTTTCATATAATTCTATCAAAAATAAAAACATCTAATTTCTTGTTTGTTTTCTATCAAATTAAAGTTAGAAAAAAAAAATTGAACCAATTATTAAATAGTAGTACTCGTGAGAACGATATCCAGACCCTTAGGTCTACTGTACTACTAATTACGATCCGTACATTGGGGGTAAAATAAAAAACAAGATACACAAGCAATTCAAAAGCTAACCAATGGACAAGAATAATAAGTGTATTAAGGTACTTAATAAATACTCATAGCTATAAATTGTACTATACTAGATATTCAGCAGTTATTGAAGAATATAATATCGCTAAATATTCAAATTGATTCAAAAGACTCAAAGTCTACAAATAGATGTATGTTCTCACTGGGAGGTGCAGTGGCTATATCATGAAAATCCTTTAAATAAACAATTATAATAATATTTATCATGGAATCTGATTTATAGTCTTGGAAAAATGCGATGAACAAGTTGGGTGGCTACGCATCTTGAAGGATATTCTTAGATGCCTAACGCTTGTACCAACAATATGTATATATTTTAATAGTCAATCTATGATGGAAGGGTGTAGAGAAACATATATAATGGTAGTCTAGATATATATGTCGTAGGCATACATCCATAAAGCAACTACTCTCAACTGCAGTTATTTGTATTGGCTATGTGGGTCAAAGAATAACATTGCGAATCTACTAACTAAATGTTTAAATAGAGAGTTAGTTGAAATATCATCAAAAGAAATGGACCTTAAGTCTTGAACGAATGAGTTATACAATGAAAATCAATCTAGTTGACCAGAGAATCCAAAATCTAGGTTCAAAGGGACATCCTCATTGTAAAGGTTTAATCAAATACTATTGGGGATAACATTCCCTATCAACTTCTATTATGTAACAGTGTCACTCAAAAGATGAAGGATAAACAATAATCTTTTAATGATTCTTATGCATTGAAAATTGAACAGAGTAATGCAATTTATTTTTAATTAACAAATCACCTATGTAAAAGTAAGTCTACTTCAATGTTTATAGCCACAAACGAACATAAAAATGAGAACTGAATTGTATTGAAAAAAGCATGTGTGAAGTATATCATCATTTACATAAAAAGCAAATCAATTATGAAAAAGCTATAGTTCGACCCAACCAACACCTAGAGTGGGGGTGAATAGGTGTTTATGCGGAATTAAGGCAATTAATTAACTTATGTAACAAGTCACATAAATTATGCATTGTCCAGATTCATTCACATACTTTATCTACCTAAGTTGAATTACCGGTTGAAAAGTAAATAACAAAAACCAGTAAAAATGCCAGAAAATGTTGACAGAGAAAACCCAACTGGGTAAAAACTCCGGGCACAAGCTAGTAGAGATCCACTATAGAAGATATTGACTTACAATACGCTAGACATTATTGATTCTAACAATACTCTGACCTCCTTACTGTATCGATCACAGCTATCCTGGATTTTGCAGATCTGCACCAAAATCCCAGCCTTGAATATCTTCTACCTCCCGTGAATCACCAAGCTTTGCACCTCTAGAAAGAAAGGAAAAATATAAAACAATTTAAGTCCATAGAGATATGACGATCCAATTTAAGAACCAAAAAAATGAAAAAAAAATACCTTCTCGAGGAAGTGAAGAAGAAACAATCATCATGGATCTCCTAATTCAAACCGTATACGCATCAAAATTTCCCTTCCACAATTAGGAAAAAAAAAAGAAAAAGTGATTGAATTAGCAGGGAGGTATGAAAATTCTGGGATGAATTCATGGTTATTTGGAGGAATTTTCTGAAATAAAATTAAGCAAGAAAGAACAATAGAGAGATAGAGAGGCAGAGAGACGCAGAGAAAATGTGAATTGTTGAAAGAAATAAACTAGGGTAGATAAAAGCGGGATATGGAGGGAAAGATTTTGGCTTTTCAATTTGGTGGCTTTTCAAAAAATGCTAATATATAAAATTCAATTTTAATTTATAGCATTATCAACTAGAATGCTATCTTTAAATGTTATAAAATGTGTAAATTGTTATAGTGTTTCTCTCTCTCTCTCTCTCTCTCTAGTGTTTGATCAAATTAGGAAAATTGATGACAAAAGGAAAGTGGGAGTTCCAAAGCGTCATCTAGAACCAACCATTATGAACCTCTCCTTTGCACAAGGCCTAAGGATGGTACATAGTCTAGAACATGTGAAGGGGCACTTCCTCTCTTAAGGAAAACTCCTTCCATAAAAACTAGGAGCCCATCATCTGGCTCTAGGTATTTAGGGCTAGTTGTATCGACTTATGTTTTCTGCGTTTTTTAAGAGAGGACGTGCCCCTTCACATGTACCTCAAAATACAGAAATCATAAGTCATCATTGTTAGAATTTTTCTATTTGTACATTGGTGTACCGACCCCCTCACAAGAGGAGGCCCACGATGAATAAAAAAATCGTGGGCCCTGCTCTTGTGAGGGGGTACATTAAAAGAAATGATAAATGCAATCTTAATAAGTTTTGGTTTACCATAGAATAAGTGGGGAGAAGCTATGCTTTTGACTAATTATCCTTTAAATAATGTTCCATGAAAAAAAAAATAATAATAATAATAGCTATGGAAATGAATAAAGTATTACTACACTTACGAGAATGGGTACCTTACCAAAGTAGCTATATCTACACCAAAGAAGCTGAAAATGGGTTTGAAAATTTTTTATTGTACCTTCGTCGATTAAGCACATAACAGTAGTGCTAATCGATTTATTATGCAGAAGTCTAATGTCCTAGACATACATAAA